>NC_056483.1:24703320-24890829 GCF_008729295.1 Plectropomus leopardus
GTTATGCCAGATCGGGGTGAAAAGTGAAGGTGCCAGAGTGGAGTTAGTAATGTTGTAGAGTTTCCACCAGGCTGTCAGAGCTGATGATATTGTGGGGTTTTGGAAACAGGGGTGTTTTTTGATAGTTTGACTGAGGAATGGTAAATCTGAGATATGGATGTCTTTGCTAACTGTTTGTTCTATGTCTAACCAAATGCTATCTGACTGAGTGGGGTGGGTCCATTTGTAGATGTATTGAAGTTGATTTGCTAATGAATAATATTGAAAATTTGGAGCATTGAGTCCGCCTAATCTTTTTGATTTTTGAAGAGTGGCCAGTTTAATTCGTGGGGGTTTATTTTTCCAGTAAAATTTGTTGATGGATGAATCGAGCGAATGAAACCAGGTGAGAGGTGGATGAGTGGGGATCATTGAAAGGAGATAATTGATTTTGGGGAGGATTGTCATTTTGACTGTTGCTATTCTGCCTAGAATGGATAGTGGGAGGTTCATCCATCGTTGGAGATCATCTTGAATTGTTTTTTGTAGTGGAGTGAAATTCAAGTTGGTCAACTCTGACAGCCTGGGGGAAATGTGGATGCCTAAATAAGTGATGTGACTTGTGCAGAAGGGGATGGGTGTTGTAAGGGCTGCCACATCTGGACTGTTGGTGCTTAATGGCAGTATGGAGGATTTGTTCCAGTTTATTGAGTAGTCAGAGAGAAGAGAGAATGATTTGATGACCTGATTACTTCTTGTAATGATGTTTGTGGATTCTCAATAAAAAGTAATATATCATCTGCATACAGGCTGATTTTATGGTGCATGTTGGGGGTTTGGATTCCTGTGATGAGGGGGTTCTGACGGATGGCTGCTGCTAGGGGTTCAATGAAAATGGTGAACAGAGAGGGAGAGAGTGGGCAACCTTGCCTGGTCCCCCTGTGAGAGTGAAGCTTTGTGAAGTTTGCCCGTTAGTAATAACTGTGGCTGTAGGTGAGGTGTAAAGTGTTCTAATCCAGTTAATAAATGATTCCCCAAAGCCAAAACTGTGGAGGGTGTGGATGAGGAATGACCAATTAACTCTGTCGAAGGCTTTTTCTGCATCTAAGGTGGCTATGATTGAATTATGGTTATGTGTGGTTGAATGGTGCATTATATTGAATAGTCTGCGTGTGTTATTGGCTGAGTTTCTTCCTTTGATAAATCCTGTTTGGTCCGGGTGAATAATGAATGGAATTATTTTTTCTAATCTGTGGGAGAGTGCTTTGGTGATAATTTTTATGTCGACGTTGAGGAGTGAGATGGGACGGTAACTTGAAGGCAGGGTAGGGTCTTTGTTTGGTTTGAGAAGGAGTGAGATGGATGCTGTATTCATGTTGGATGGAAGTCTGGAGTTTTGTTGTTTTCAGTTAACATTCTATGGAAAAGTGGAGCTAGAATGGACCAGAAGTGTTTGTAGAACTCAGCAGGGAAGCCATCAGGACCGGGTGCTTTATTGTTAGGCATGCTATTGAGGGCAGATTGGATTTCTTCAGTTGATAGGGGTGTGTCTAATGTGTTTTTTTTGTTCAAGGGAGAGTTGGGGTAAATTGAGGCTGGTGAGAAATGGTCTGATGTCTTCTTCCTTAGGGTTGTTATCTGAGGAGTACAGGTTGGCATAAAATTCTCTGAATATTTGATTTATTTCATTGGGTGAGTTTGTTGACTTCCCTGCTGGGTTCATGATGGTGGAGATTGTGGATTTTTCCTTATTTCTTTTGATTTGGTTTGCGAGATATTTACCGGATTTGTTATTGTGGTGGAAGTTTTCCTGTCGGAGTCTGCTGATCATGAAGTTAGTTTTTTTATTCAGGATTTCATTTATTTCTAGTTTATATTGTTTTAATTTCTTCTTTTTGTCTTCTGTTGGGTTGGTTGCATTGATGGATTCTAGCTGTTTGATTTTTTCTTGAAGTTCAGATTCTTGTTTGTTTTCTTTCTTTTTCTTATAGGCTGAATATGAAATGATAATACCTCTGATGACGGCTTTACCTGTTTCCCATAGAAGTGTGGGTGATGGCTTTGGAGAATCGTTTATTTCCAGGAAGGATGCCCACTCTCTTTTGATGAGGTCGTTAAATTCAGAATCTTTCAGGAGGGATGTGTTAAAGCGCCATCTGGTGGCTGTTTTGTGTGGTCTCGGTGGGTTCCATTTGAATGATACTGGGGCATGGTCACTGATGATGATAGGGTGGATTTGATGATCAGAGATATTTGGGATGATTGAATTGCTGGTAAGGAAGAAATCGATGCGTGAATATGAATGATGAACTGATGAAAAAAAAGAGAATTCTCTTACAGTTGGGTGTTGTAGGCGCCAACTGTCACCAAGACCAAAATCACTCATGAACTGGATTATTGTTTGTGTGGATTGCCAGGTGCGTGTATTACTCGATGTGTTGGATCTATCTATTGATGGGTTTATTACTGTATTAAAGTCGCCCCCAATTATTATTGGGGAGTCAGAGAAGTTGGATATGGATGAAAAGAAGTTATGAAAGAAAGATGGGTCATCGGTGTTAGGGCCATAAAGATTACCAATTGTCAGTGGGCTATTGTTGATTGATATGTTAATGATGATAAAACGTCCCTCTGGATCTGTGATGGTAGTGTTATGGATAAATGATATTGATTTGTTGATTTAGAATACAAACTCCTCTTTGTTTTTTATTGAAATGTGATGAAAATGAGTGAGTAAACTGAGATGATTGCAATTTGATGTTGTCTGTTTCTAAGAGGTGTGTTTCCTGTAGTAAACAAATATCTGCATGAAGTGAGGTGAGATGATTAAATACTTTACTTTTCTTAGCCTGAGTACCAATGCCACGGATATTCCAAGAAACAAATTTTTATTGCTGACATGTTGGGTGACTGTGATCAAAAGGAGAGGGATTCATTATGAGTGAGTGTGAGTGAGTGAGTGAGTGAGTGTGTGTGTGTGTGTGTGTGTGTGTGTGTGTGTGTGTGTGTGTGTGTGTGTGAATGTGGACATATACAGGTGTGTGTGTAAGTATGTGTGTGTGAGTGTGTATGGGTCTGTGAGGGAGTGACTTGCAGGGCTCAACATGTGATTACAAAACAAAAAGAGACATATACAGTAAGGTTTACACACAAAAAACACAGGAAACACGACAAAAACACTTAACAATAAACAACATAGAGAGCGCTGCGTATCAGGGCACATACGGAGCGAGACGTTGGTGCGTAAATGTTTATGATTGTCCTTCTGAATTATTGTAGATAACGGCGGGAAGGGGACGGGGGGTCTGTGTAGCGGAGGGAGAGAGTGAGAGTGTATGTGTAAAACAGAGGAAAGGGAGAGAGTTTGTTTATGAGAGAGAGAGGGGGGCTAATATAACCAGGGGGTGATGTCCTTGCTGCGGTATAACTGTCCGTTTATGTAAAGTTTGTCCACTGAGATGACTGCTTTCTTTCCTTCTGAGATCATTTGTTTGCGAATGGGGAAGAGTTTTTTGCGCCTGTCCATGATTTCTTTCGGGTATTGATCGTTTAGTCCATAGTCCGTTCCTTTAAGCTGTTTTCCTTGACGTTTGACCAGTTCTTTCTGTTTAAAGTGTTCGAATTTGGCGACAATCGGGCGAGGTCTGTTGTTGGGGTGTGTTTTTTCTGTCCTAAACGGTGAACGCGGTGAAATGTGATGCTGTTGACTGTATCTGCGGGGAGTTTGAGCTGGAGTTTCATGAAGTCCTTTACTGATTTCTCTGTGTCGTCTGTGATGCGTTCAGGGATGCCGGAAAAAACCAAATTGTCTCTCATACTGCGTGCTTGAAGATCCAGAATTGTTTCCTTCATTGTTTTATTTTCGGCAGTGATGGTGGTGAGCTGGGTTGTAACAGAGGTGAGCTGGTCGGTGATGGTGTTGACGGTTTTTTATGGAGGGTTTTGTTTTCCTTGGTGAGTTTCTCGATCTGTTCGTGGCTATACTCTAAGCTTTGACGGAGTGACTGGAATTCTTTGTGTAGGATTTCGATGAGTGCGATTCTGGTGTCGAGTCCGGAGAGTTTTTGGTTTATGGAGAGTAAAATGTCGCTTACCTCCGAATGATGAGGCGGGTTCGGGGATGAGGATGGAGATGTGATTGTGCTGGGTAGAGAACCGGACCGGGGTCTTTTGTAGGCTGGAGAGAAGCTGGATTTTCCGGGGGTGCTTGAAGTGGCTGCATTCATTGTGCAGTATGTGATGAAGTATTGGTCTATGTAGTTCTCTAAGGTATCCAGGTCGGTGAATAAATGAGGTAGTCCGTCAGTAAAGGTGTAGCCGAGGTTTATTGAGAGTGAAGGGGAAAAAAAGGAGGTTTGTGAAATTAAAATTTTTGAAACCGGGGTCCAGACTGAAATCTTTTGTTAACGCCACCCCATCTGTCCACAGTGTAAACTGGCAATGAGCAGATCCTGTGAGAATGATGATGCATTTCGCGCAAGCCTGTGACAAACAGAAAAACACCCATGAACATGTTGCAGGACAACAGTAACAACAATGGCGGACTGAGCTGTGTTTGTGTTGCTGACTCTACTGAGTTTATGAAAGTTATGCGCAGGCACGTGGTGTTCTTCTATGGTGTGTCATAACCATAGACTGTAAAAAAAGATGAACGAAGCATTCCACTTTCTCCCGCTGGGTCAGAGTGCGGTCTAAATATTACAGATATGGGCGTTGCCATTTGCAAGGGTGATGTCATTGAGACCCGCCAAAACACATCCAACAAATTGCAGGCTGCTCCATTAAATGAGCTCACTGATTGGCTGTCACAGCTGGAAATCATTGTGGAAAAGCCTGCTTTTGTATTATTTAATAACTTAATAAAACCAAATTTATTATAAAAACAAACACTTATATCAGGGTGATGAGAACTGCCATCAATGACAGAAACCATCTTCAGGGAAAAATGTATTTGGTGTGTAATTTAAGTTTTTATTTTGGCCCATGTCCATTTGCTAAAATGGAGGGGTGGGCTTTATGACCTATACTGCAGTTAGACACCAGGGGGTGATCCAGATTGAAAGTCCTCTATTTCGTTGTATCAGTACAGTGACAATAAAGACTATTCTATTCTATATGGTCATTACAAAGTAACACAGCCTACTACTGGCCTAGCGTGCATACTACAGCATAGTTTTTGTGGATGTGTATACATGAGGATTATTTTCACAATGTCATATGAATGTGGATTTTTCACGCAAAGGAAATACTTTTCTGTTTTCAGTAGGGCCATTTTCATCTAAATGTGGCCCGAGTCAGTCACTGGAGGTGTTGTCCATCTCCATGATCAGTTGTATGGTAAAGATTGTGCTGTGACTCCTGATCTTTGACGTCTGCTGGCTGCTTGGAATGCACATGTATCTGGTTGAAATCAGCAACAATTCCACTCCATATTACTGACTGTACAGTACACTCTCTGTGTTAGGAAATGGACTAATTGGGGATTAATCCAGTCCAATTTTTTTTTTTTACCGAACATATTTAGCCTCAATCAGATCTTACCCCATACACCATCTGGATAGGTCTGTATATTGAAAATGTGCCCACAGGGTCCAGATGGCTCCCACAGTTAGCAGTCAAAGACAAACTGGGTGCATTACTGAAAACTTACTGAGAGTCATAACAGCTACAGACTTCTAGTGTGACAATCATCTGCGCCTCAATTTGTGTAAGTTGTCCAGTTGTGTATTTCCATGCTTTAATATGCATTTTGGATATGATCATTACATAATCATCACAAAAGTAGTAAATATTGTGTTCTACTTTGTCATTTCTGCACTACATTTTATTTTATTGCATACTTCTTTGAGACAAGATTATTACTTGATTCACAAGTTTATGCAACAATGCATTTTTATGTACTGATTCTACAGCGTTTATATCAGTAGCATCCAAAAAAACAGAAAATTCTCCCTGATGTGCATCAGCAACAGAGAATTGTAGAAAATCTGCTTTGTGTGTACGCGTGTGTGTCCCTTTTTTAATCAATCTGTATCCCCTCTCCAAATTCATAAGGACTTGCTGGTCCATGAATGCAGCGCAGGCAAGACTTGTAATGAGTTCTTTTTTTTTTTCTTCAGCAGCAGTTTGAGTTTCGAGGTGGATAATTAATCTTTCAGTCTGAGCTGATCAGATCACCATGATGTATGAGAACAGCAGCTGCTGTAGAGTGAGTGAAAGCAAATATTTAGACCCAGCAAATGAACGGTTAAGTTTGACTGGTGCTTCGCCTGAAGCTCTGCTTGTCTGTGCCTTGAGTACGCACTGCCCCGCCGACAGTGTGGTGCAATGAATAACTGAACAGTATATATATTTCAGTGGCACTAGTATAAATGTCTCAAATGTCACACTGTGAGGCAGGGCACATGCACCATGTGTATAAACAGAGATGTAACGGCGCACACTTTGAGATGATCTCCTTTCAAAGACATTTATGGTGTCGCGCTCTGTTGTTCCCATGAAAAGGTGCAGATAATTGTCCCTGTGAATATTCTAAGTCAAAATGTGTCAAATGCTACTCTCCATTTTTATGCAGATTACCCTTTTTGTATACTGCTGCGCGCCAACTCTCATACAGGCCAATAAAAATGCTTTTGTTTTTGTTCAGCATACACTGAAACTGGATCTGAGTGCAGATAAGACAAAGTTTATGTTGTTTAGGTCACACAGTCTACCTGTGGTGGTCTTGTTGCTGCATCTTTTTCACCTGTGCTGGACTGTGGTGATCTTTTGTACGTGCACGCCTCTGCTCAGTGTCTCGGTACGGTCGATACCGCTCACCACACGTCCTTGATGTTTAGTACAAACTGTAAAGCTCTGACTCACCACTGTGAGTTGCACTCTCAGGGAGGAGGTCCCACTCCGGCGACCCGTAGGCTCTTCCATTGGTACACCTTTATATATAAGGCAATTCTTGGTCTCCTCCGACAATACCTCTGTGTTTTCATTACACAGAAAAGTACTGGACAGTAGGGGTCAAGAGATTATTGGCCTTGTCGATTATTGGGGCTGATATTTCTCATTTTGACAATTATCTGTATTTGCATTTTATTTTAATAATCACCGCTAAAATTTTTTATTGAAAAAGTGGAAAGAAAGTGTCAGCATGGGAGGAACTTTTACTATGTAAAACCTCAGGGAGCTATTTTTATGAATTCATTTTTATCTAAATTTTCACTTGACTATTAAAAAAAGTTGCCAGGAGGTTGCTGTGTATGATGTTGATCAATTAGTTTTTATTTAATATTTGCTAAAGGCATTTAGACAAAGTTTTGTGTTTTCAAAATTCAATATATTACAAATTCTAAATACTAACAGAAAGATTAAATTTGGTTCCAAATATCAGTTATCGGTCTCATTAACTACTAATAATCGACATTGGCCCTCAAAAAACAATAGGGGTTGACCCTTACTAGACAGTATTCATTGTGTTCTCGGGACCTCTTTATGGTCTCTGTCCTAAACGCTTGTACAGAGATTGGGAAAAGGGCTTTTGGGTGTTCTGCACCCTCAGCCTGGAATTTGTTGCAGAATAACATGAAACTCAGGGAGCTGGTGTTGTTAAATGTTTTTAAATCCAAAATGAAAGACTGAGAAGCAGATTCTATAGGATGTTGTAGTTTTAGTCTGCCTGGTTGTACAACTGACTCCCAGAAAATTCTCTTTTGACTCACAGATCTCTCTCTTGTAATGCAAATTTTAGTGCTTGTGATTTGTATTTTGTCTCTTGGCCAGGTCTCCCTTAAAAAAAGAGATTGTTGGTCTAAGTGGGACCAACCTGGTTAGATAAAGGTTGAATTTAAAAAAATAAAAATAAATTAAAAAAAAGTGACAGACCTTGTAAAAGTTGTGTTTGCCATGGTTATTACTGTGGGCTAACAGTGGTGTCTTCTCGTTGTCCAGAACACGTCCCTGGCAGATGGAAGTCCCATGCCCAACTCTCCCAGCTCCAGCTCCATGGTCAACCAGTACACAATGCAGGAGGAGGAAGAGGAGGAGCAGGATGCCAACGCCAAAGACATCTTCATCACCGTGGATAACCCAGAGAGCCAGGTCACCGCCATCGAAACCTTCATCATGTACAGAGTGGTGACCAAGGTGAAGACAAGTTACTGTGCATCTGTGGTGAAATGACCACATTTGTCAAGTTTTTCTCACAGTTGGAGATCAGTGCTAGCTGGCTGAGAACAGTAGAACATTTGGCTGTGTTGGCACTGATCTGTACCCCTCTCTGTAGACCACGAGGAGCGAGTTTGACTCCTGTGAGTACGAGGTACGCCGGCGCTACCAGGACTTCCTGTGGCTCCGAAGCAGACTGGAAGAAAACCACCCGACGCTCATTGTCCATGTGTGTATCAGCACACCACAGCAGCTGCTCAACACATCTGTGGGCTGTTGCGCTCAGCTTGGACCAAAGCAGGGTCTCAGCTCATTTTCCACAAGTCACACACACTAAACATGACTGTCAGCCTTTTTCCAAGGCTCCCAGTGGAGGTTCAGGGATTTAAAGATATTTTTTTTCCATCCAGGATTCCTTCGCTTTTTTACATTTATTTTCATACAGTATAAAAATCAGCTTGTACTGACCTGAAGCGTGCATATTTAACTTTGATATATTCTAGAGTTATTAGTACATGTGACAGGGGGTTATCCAAATACAGGTACATAAATCTGATATGCACAGGTGATGTACTCTGAACAGACATTAAAAAACTCTGTATTTTTGCAGCAATAATAATTTTTTATGCACGCATACCCTAATTTTCCAAAGAAAAGACATAAGATGTTTTATTTGTTATTGACACAAAGGTATCAAACATTAAATAAAAGCTAGAACATTGAGACAAGATAAAAAAACAAGGTTAAGACCACAAAAAATGAGAAAAAAAATGGTGGCAAATACTTGTAAGAATAAATAATAATAATGATAATAGAAAGTGTTTCTCACATGTCAATAAATAAATGGCAGCAGCAGGTATCAACTGCATGTGGCTCAAGTCATTACATGATATAAACTAATGTGCTTTAGTCAGTGCTCAGCAGGTATTGTTCAGTGTGTTATAAAATCATACACGATATATATACATATATATATATATATATATATATATATATATATATATATATATATATATATATATATATATATATATATATATATATATATATATATATATATATATATATATATCGCAGCATATTTAATCTCCTTTATAGGGGTTGACAGATTATCGACCTGGCCAATTATTGGGGCTGATATTTGGCATTTTGCCGATTATCTGTATCTGCATTTTATTGTAGTGTTTGCCGATAAAATGTATTTTTCAAAAAGTGCAAAGAAAGTGTTAGCATGGGAGGAACTTTTACTTTGTAAAACATCAGGGGGCTGTTTTTATTTATTCATTTTTAATTTAAATTTTAACTGAACTTTCTTATAAAAGATTGTGGGAACTTGCTGTATTTGTTCTTAAAAGTTTCTGTTTTGATTTAACGTTTGACAAAGGCATATAAACAAAGTTTTGTGTTTGAATCATTGTTATTATAAATGCATATCAGTTCCAAATTTCAGTAATCAGTCTCATTAACCACTAAAAATCAGTATCAGCCCTGGAAAACTAAAATCGGTCGACCCCTATTCCTTTAAACTAATGTTAACTACTAAAATAAAAAAAAAAAAAAATAGATAAAACATGAAAATATTGGATAAACTGCTGTTAAAAAAGTTAAATAAAGTACAATAAAGTTAAATAAAGTAGCTACTGTTAAATAATAAAGTTGTACAATATGACTATAATAACATTTAATAAAATATGGTTACAAGGAAGTTTAATATTGTACTTTTAGAATGAAATTTTAAAAATATATTATGATTTAATTAAAATCATTTTAATTTAACAATGCTTGAAATGTTATTATAAAAGTAGTGTATTAAACTTTATTATCTGATAGTAGATATTTTCTTTATTTTTCTTGTAACTGCAGTTTATTCAGTCATACTATATTTTAGTCATTACCATTAGTTTAGAGGAAATTTAAAAATTTTTCAAATAAACATCGTCTATTGCCTTAAAATATATTTTTCGAAATTAATCAATGCACAGAGATCAGACAAAGCCAAACATCAGGTTAGAAAGAAGAACCAAAGATTGTCCAGAAAAAAAATTGCACATATTCTTTTGTGCTTCTCATATTTCTCTGTAACTGCAGTTTTTAATGTTTAAAATGACATGCTACACATGCTACCTCACACACCTACAAGGACTGAATTTATGTCTCACTGTGTCCTCAGCCGCTGCCGGAGAAGTTTGTGATGAAAGGAATGGTTGAGCGCTTCAACGACGACTTCATTGAGACCAGGAGGAGAGCTCTGCACCGCTTCCTCAACAAGATCTCCGAGCACCCCTCCCATCCTGTCTTACAGCCAGCACTTCAAAGTCTTCCTCACTGCACAGGTCTGTCTGTCTCCCTGTCTCTTTGTCTGTCTCTCTGTTTCTTTGTCTGTCTTTCTGTCTATCTATCTCTCTCTCACACTCTCAAAGACACACACACACACACACACACACACACACACACACACACACAACAACAACAACAACAAACAAAGACAGTAGGATGTAGTAGTTGGGTTTACAGAGAGCGCTCTTTACTCAGAGTCAGAGTTCATATGGTCTTGAAAAACCTGGGAAAGTTATCCATCCATCCATTTTCTTCCGCTTATCCGGGTGGATACTCTGAACTGCTGTTTGGACCATAGGCACAAACAACAGTCAGGATCCGTCCCCCAACCCGAAGGCGGAGGGAGGCTACCCTCTCATTCACCGGCGTAAACTCCAACGTGCAGGCACCGAGCCGGGGGGCAATAAGTATTGCCACCCCTGCCCGGCGCCTCTCACCAGTGGCAACTCCAGAGTGGAAGAGAGTCCATCCCCTCTCAAGAAGACTGGTTCCGGAGCCCAAGCCATGCGTCGAGGTGAGGCCGACTATATCTAGTCGGAACTTCTCAACCTCGCGCACCAGCTCAGGCTCCTTCCCCACCAGAGAGGTGACATTCCACGTCCCCAGAGCTAGCTTCTGCAGCCGAGGATCGGACCGCCAAGGTCCCCGCCTTCGGCTGCCGCCCAGCTCACATTGCACCCGACCCCTACGGCCCCTCCTATGGGTGGTGAGCCCACGGGAAGGAGGTCCCATGTCACCTCTTCGGGCTGTGCCCGGCCGGGCCCCATGGGTAAAGGCCCGGCCACCAGGCGCTCGCCATCGAGCCCCACCCCCAGGCCTGGCTCCAGGGGGGGGCCCCGGTGACCCGCGTCCGGGCGAGGGGAACTCTGGACCATCGGTTGATGTCATCATAGGGGTCTTGTGAGCTACGCTTTGTCTGGTCCCTCCCCTAGGACCTGTTTGCCATGGGTGACCCTACCAGGGGCATGAAGCCCCCGACAACTGAGCTCCTAGGATCACTGGGACACGCAAACCCCTCCACCACGATAAGGTGGTAGCTCAGGGAGGGAAAGTTATGAAATTTGCAAATAGCAATTTTGAGGCCTAGAAAAAGTTTTAGAAAATGAATGTACCCAGAAAGTTTATGATAGCAAGTTTATGATACAATTTTCCACACATGATAATGTGTGGAAATTGAAATTTGAAAATCCAAAGAAAATGTCTGTTTTTACAGTTTCTAGCTGTGATAAAGAGTTTCCTGTTTTATGTGATTTTTAAAGGTGAGAAATAGCCAATACTTTTTGGAAAGAAAACATACCAGGGTGCAAGTCTCAAAGACATGCTTTCTTTAAAACTCAACAGAATTTTTAAAAGAAAAAAGAATTACTAATGTTTCCTCTTTAAACATTGCCCAAAATTATTATTTTATTTGTTTCCCTATAAAATAATTTTTTTTTGTAGAAAGAAAGAGTTAAAAGTCAGCCATTTAAACTTGTATACCCCTCCCCTAAAGCCTAAATAAATAACACAGGTCCCTCCCCAGCGCCTAAAACATTATTTGACATGCCTCCCCCTATGTTATATTTAAATCTTCTTATCGTGTTTTGATTGAATTATTTTTATGATGATATATGTTTAAAAAGCTACTATATAGTAATGAAAATGAACCACTAGAAGTGATGCTGGTCATTTCAGAGAATGTTTTGTCTTGTAAATTTGCCTCAAAGTTCAAATGTCCTGAAAAGGTATTGGTTAAATAATGTATAAACCCTGCAGAGTGCAAAATACTGTGACACGGCAGTTCTTCCACTGCAGACTGTTACATAATGAAGCATCTGATACAAACAATTGATAAGAAATGTCTCGCTAAAAATGAATCCAGCGTGTTTCTGCCCTGAAACCAAACACACACTGCTCTCTGCAGTTGTGTTTGTGGACGGATTAAACAAATGAGATGCAGCATGTAAATGAGGGAGCTTTTGAATTGTTGGAACAGTAAACTAATGAACTTTGACCAGAGCCAGGCTGCAGTCGCTGTTTCCTCCTGCTGCCAGTCCTTTAGCTAAGCTAGGCTAACCACATCCCGACTCCAACTCCAGTCTGTTCTGTACGCTACTCAACTGTACTGAACACACGACAGTCATCCTCTCATCTCACTCTCAGGAAGAAAATCTGTCTTTTCCTCATTGTGTTAAATCAAGTTTTTAAGACGTTTATTTCCTGCTAATCTGCAGGTTTATTGGCTGTTTAATTTCATGGAGTCTTTATTTCTCCAATCAGGCATCTTGTTTACGGTTTCTAAAAAATAATTCCATGTGTAATGCATTGACACCAGTATGAACATTTAGGAGCTGGATCAACGCTGACACACAGCTGAATTAAAGTCCTGGTGTGTGACTCGTGCAGGAGTTGCAGTCTCACAGGAAACAGGGTCCAGGCTTCCTGAGCAGGATGGGGGAGACAGTGAGGGCAGTGGCCAACTCCGTACGAGGCCTGAGGAGCCGGCCGGAGGAGTTCACCGTGATGCAGGAGTATGTGGAGGACTTCAGCAACAAGATCTGCTCTGTGGACAAAGTCACCCAGAGAATCATCAAAGAACAGAGAGGTATTATCCGTAAAATACTTCTTTAACTTTCTGAAACCTAGAGCGACACCACTTTTTTTGTGCTACTTTCAGACCCCTTTTCATAAACCTTTGAACCTTGAGCAAACTGGTGTGGTTTCTTGGCAAATTTTCCACATATTTCGGTGGAATTGGAAACTTATTTTAAAAAGTGGTAGAGAAAAATGTCTAGGGAAAAAGTTAGGGGGAAAACTACATTCATAATGATCATAATTACATATTTGATATTATGTAACAAAATGATTATATATTTTTAAGCACTTTCCCCAGGTCATTTCCTTGGGTTACTATAACTTTCTTTCTCTTTCTTTCTTTTTTTGGGTTATTTATTCTTTCATTGCTCATTGCCTTCTACCAGTGTTTTTGAAAAAAGTGTTTTTGAAATAAAGCCAATTGCTCAGGTTTCAAAGGGATATGCATAACTGCTGGTTTTAACTACAATACTTTTGATTAGTTCCATGGGTTATTTTCTCATCACGTTTTATATGAAAAATCTGTGTGATTAACTCCAGCTGTCGAATCGAGGTAGTTAAAAACAGTGATTCTCTTAGGATTACAAGTTACATGAAATGCAAATACGAGTACCTCAAAAGCAAACGCTTGTAGTTACTCAGCAGCCTGTTCAGGCCCCTGTGAACTTTAAGATGAAGGATAATGGGAAAACAGATCACAAGTTCATCGTTCTTGTTGAATTCATCCAGCTGCTGTGTTTTCACACGTGTGTTCTGTGCCTCCAGAGTACGTGGATGAGCTGAAGCAGTACATCCCCACCTACACCCAGTGGGCGAGCTACGAGGAGGAGCTGGCCGAGCCGCTGAAGGGCGTGGCCAGCTGTGTGGAGCGGTGCAGTAAAGAAACAGAGGAGCAGATCCACCATCTGTCTGAGGTCCTCGTCCCTGCTCTGCACGAGTACGTCCTCTGTGCTGAGACGCTGAAGGTGAGACACCATTGCTCACACTCTCTGCACTTCTGGGTTCATACACATTTTTACCAATAAATTTCAATGATTTTTTCCAGGACTTTGAGGCAAATTTTCAAAATCAAACATCCTCAGAAATGAGCATTGATACTCTTTATCCTTAACCTTCTCGCAGGTTTGGAAGGCATGTTTCCTTTAAAAATGAGCAGTAAATAAATACAATACAGTTATTTAAAGTTGTATGTCCCTCGCCTAAGCCAAAATAAAAAACCCCTCCCTTAAAAAAATATTCGACATGTCTCCACCTTTTTGTGCCAGCCCCCTCCCCTCTCATAACCAATGGTCCCAATATCCAGGCCTGGAAAACTTTTGGAAAACTAAATATATCCTGAGAGTTTTGCAAAAAGTGGAATGGCATTTTGTTTCACAGACCTGTATAATAACACATGATGTGTTCAAGGACTGTCAGAAATGTGAAAATCCAAAGATAATTTCTATTTTTACAGTTTCTGGCTGTGATAAATGGTGTCATTTATGGTGACCTTTTTAAAAGATAAAAAATAGCATTTTTTTTTAAAGAAAACAAGCCTTCAAAACTTGCAGGTCTAGAAGGCATGTTTCCTTTAAAAATCACCAAAAATTGTAAAGAAAAAAAGAATTTCCAAACGTTGTTCTTTAAAAATTGCCAAAATGTTTTAAATGCAAAAAAAAAAAAAGAATTACTAACAATGTTTTCTGTAAAAACTGCCCAAATTATTTATAGAAAACATTCCTTCCAAACCTGTGGGCCTGTGATTCAAAATTGGCTGTAAAATAAATATAAAATACAGCCATAAAGTTGTATGTGCCTCCCCTAAAGCCAAATTAACAAACACAGATCCTCCACTAGTGCAAAAATAATGATTTGACATGCCTCCCCCTATATTATATCTAAATCTTCTTATCCTGCTCTGAATTCATTATTTTTTTAAATAATACATATCTTTAAAAAATCCGTCATTTTGTAATGCAGTAGGACTGATAAGGAGCATCAGTGGTCATTTCAGAGAATGTATGGCCTCAAAGTCATGGAAAAGTCATGGAAATTAATTCGGAAAAAATGAACCCTGTTTTTAATATTAGGTGGGATGTCTCCACTCTCATATATATTATGTGACACATGCTGCTGAGGGGAAACATCATAAATTGTACAAACATTTGTGCAGATTAATCCAATAGTTGGATTAAACTATTGGATTTCAGTTTGGACCATAGTGGTAGACTGACTGGCATTACCATCACCAGAGCCTGGCCACCAGTGGGGCTGGAAGAAGTGAAATACAGAGCTAGTTTAAGTGTGGAGACAGATGCTCTGGACTGTTCACCATCTCTCCAGCTCTGCTTGACTCCTTCACATCAATAACAGCACTGGTGACTGTGTTGTTATTCATCAGGTGCAAAAATGAGTTGTTACCAACAGCGATGATCAATGAGATCTTCTGTGCTGCTGGGGGGGAATATGTGTGTGAAGCATCCATGTTTTCATAGACATGGATTTAAATTTAAGAGCAACTTGCTGTTGTGAAGAGGCATACAACCATGCGGCGGTATTTCTAGCTTCATGAGTCGCTGGTTTGAGTTGTCTAATCCTTCAGATGCTACAGGAACACCAACAAAATATGTAAAACTGAAGTTTAATCTTGATGATGGAGTTAATTTCCTTACACTTGGCGGGTTTCCATTAACCCTAAAATTTTGTAAATTGCAATTGCAAATATAAAATATGCCCAATGGAAACACATCAATTTTGAAAAATGGCAATTTATTGCAAAACATTAAAAAAATATGCTTGGCACTAGGAACCGGTTCCCTCATGATGCAAAAGCCACAAGAGGTGTTGAGCAAGTTGAGCAGATCATCCGCAAGTCTTGAATTTACAGTTCCGCTGTGAAAATTGTGGACTATCACCTCCCAGAAATCCCTCATACATGGCCGCTCACACGTATAAGGGGCTTGCCTTCCCATTAATGCTCTATAACACGGCTACGTGGCCTTGGATTGGAAATAATAACAGCTAGTGCTGTGGCTGCAATAGAAATAAACCTGCTAATGTTTTGAACATCGATCACCATGTTTCTTAGAGTGTTATCACCAGAGGAGAAGTCACATAATATCACTCGGTGGAAACACAGTCATCTCGCGATTGTGTTTTATCGACATTTACGCAAAACTAATGCGATATTTTGGAAATCTGTAATGGAAACCTGCCTATGTTTGGTACAAAGGTATGTTGGCTGCAGGTTCTATTGTCGCTTTTTTTTCATTATGTGAATGTCTTCACACTTTGACACATTATCTCCTGTCATCTGTAGAATCACATTCGAAAACACTCACCAAGATGAATTGTTGTGGTGTACCTGTCTTAGGCTGTGATGAGACGGAGAGACAACATCCAAGCCGAGTTTGAAGCCAAGAGCGAGGCGCTGGCATCCAGGAAAGTCGACCAAGAAGCAGTGAGTGCAATTTCACATCCACACACACAGACGGAAAATCAGTCACTCACACTCCTCTCATCCCTGCGTGCATCCCTCTGAGCCGCTCGATGTGTTTGTGTGTCCTGCTCTCATCTTCCCAGAGATTAGGTGCAATAAAGTGAAGCATGGAGTGGGGCCTCTCCCACGGGGCCCGCCTCAGCTCATATTGGGGAGAAAAGAGGGCTTCCTGGGAGGATTATCTAAATATCCAGGCCTGTCACCTGGAAGTCAGTCCTGAGCTCAGTGGAAATAAGAGCTGTCAATATTATTTCACACTGTAAGCCCAGCAGCTAATCGCAGCATAATGAAAATTCCCATATCCTGTATGGATGGAGACTCACTTCAAAATGTCACGAGACAAAGAATCAAGATGCAAAGTTAGGCAAGCAAAGGACACAGCTATTTTTAGTCATTTTACTTGAGGTGTTTGCATCTGTGAGCATGTTGTGTATGAGTGTGTGTGTGTGTGTAGATTTGCAGGTGTGTATCCCACTCACCCAGTTGATATCAAAATCCATCTGTGAGATTTTAATTAAGAAGCAGGACTGAGATTTTCCCCCACAGACCTGTATTGTGCCCCTGCTTGAATTAGCAGAGAGAGGGAGAGAGAGAGAGAGAGCGAGCTTTAAAACCTGTGATGCAGCCTTTAGACCACGGAGGGCATCAAATACATATGTTTTCCCAGATTATGTATTATTTATTTAGGTTTTTTTTCTCTCTTAGGAAGATTGGTTGTCATTTACAAAATATCTCTATTAGCAATGACACTATGAAACCCTTTGAAACATTTTCTCAAAAACATTACAAGAAAATCGGAAATTTAGCAAATGCAAGAGAAGAAAAACAGTGAAAGAAAAGGTAAAAAACAATAAACAAAAATATATAAATACCTAGGTTATAGAACAACAAAAACAACAAACAGGGAAAAACAACAACCGTGAAAAACAAAACATATAATAATAAGTAAAAACATGAGTGAATGAATGAATTAATAAATTAATTAATAAATAATATTGATCATTGTAATAGTAACAGGTACATGTATTTAAGTTCATATGAAAAAGAAATTCCATTAGATATAACTTACTAAGAACTAATGAATTTAAGTCAGATGGCTGACATGACAACAGATACCATAAACACACACATGCATTTCCCTATTTTTTATTCATTATTAGCGCATAATAACTTCATTCTCACTTTACTTTTTAATTTTCAAGTCATTCTTTCTTGCCACAATCTAATAATTTCATGCAATCTGTGGGACATCTCTCAACAAGTTGCTCATTGCCTTTTTGGCCAAGTTTTCAAAGTAAATTAAAACAATTTGCACAGGTTTCAAAGGTTTAAATATTTGTGAAAGGCGTCTGAAAGCAGCACAAAAAAAAAGTGACTTGAGAAACCTACGAGACAAAGGGCACAGAGGCTCTGGAGCAGAAGCCGAGTTTGTTTTATGCAGTTATAGGGCATAAATGTTTGCAAATGAAAGTGAGAGGATTTCACTGTATCATGGGAAGACCCCCGACAGACTAGACCTGTTTCTTTTTTTCGGCTTTTATAGGTCACATGATACTTTGGCTATGTACCTGCCTAACTAGGGGCTGGTCCAAGAAAAGCCTGAGCCAGCCCTAACTATAAGCTTTATTAAAGAGGAAAGTCTTAAGTCTACTCCTAAATGTGGAGATGGTGTCTGCCTCCAGGATCCAAAGTGGAAGATGGTTCCGGAAACCACAAGTAACACTGTATTCTCACAGTGTGGTGTTCAGGGGGGATTGCTGGGCACTTTGAGCTCTGACAAACATGACAGAGCCTCACCATTTAGGGCTTTGTAAGTGAGAAGATATTTGAATCCAGTATGACCATTAATGTAAAGTAGTAATATAACTAAACTTAGGCATTCATTTTTATAAGTCACTAACACATTCTCAGCCTAGATGACAATTCAAGGTATGCTCACTTCTAATTGGATTTTTTTCTTTTTACAGCCATGACAAATATCTATCAGCACAATCCATTTCAGCAGCAAAATTCAATTTACACCTCTGGGCTGGATTTGGGTGCCAGGTGGCCCACTGGCAATTTTCTAATACACAATCAAAATTCACACTGTGATTTTTTTTTGTGTGTGAACTGTAAAGGTAGATAAGGCTCCAGAGTGCATAAAAAAAGCTTTAAAATAGATTGTGTATAAGTTTTAAAAGTTTCACTTTGAGCCGGAGGGAAGAAGCTCTGTTTATTGTGAAACTGTGCGTCTGTATGTTGGGTTTGGGCGGGTTTGGTAGGTGACAGCACAGAGGCTGCGAGCTGGCCTTTTGATCTGAATTCTCTCCCTCTCATGTGATACAGATCATGTTTCCTAACGTGACCAACAAACAGGACTTGTATTTTTAGATGTTGTCTGAAAGGCTGGCTCGGCTGAAGCGGTATCAGCACAGAGAACACTGAAACACACACAGCAGAGCACAGCTGATCTGTCTGTTCAGTGATAACTGAAGGCACATTCCATTACTGAGTGGCCTGAAATTAAACAAGGGATGTCTTATCACTGTATGTGCCAGTATGTGTCTGCAGAACACTACTGTCAGTTCAGAGTGCTATCTGATCTGGACTACAGACAGAAAAAGACAGGAACAGTCATTCAGTCATGTCAGGTATGTACATTAGGTCTAAACTGTACTGACCAACATGATGAGAATTTCTCTGTACTTCTAACTACACAGAATCAAACCCCTCCCTCCTGTAAACATGGATTTCCTTTATTGGAAATAAATTCCTGAGCTTTTCTGATGAATCAGCCTCTCCAGAGACAAACCAGATGTGTTTCTGTGACTCGGCCAGGAGGGGGCAGTGTCACTCCAATACAACAGCACACCATTAGGAATCAGCTGTGTTTCATTAAAGCATGTCCAACTATTTTTATTGAGCTAAGTCTATAAATGTTATTAATTTTCTCAACATTAGAATGTTGTTTTTTTAATGTTAGAATACTTTTGTAATTCTATTTGTTTGTTTATAATGCAGGACTTTTTGGGTGACCAGTATCTCACTTAGAGCAAGAACCCTATGTAAAAAGACTCTTTGCCTCCCTCTCCCCCTCTCACACTATCTGTCCTACCAAATAAAGTGAAACCTCCCCCAAAGTTTACACTTTTTATCTACACATACTACCCATATTGTTTTGATACAAAGCTGGTTGAAAATCATCAAAGTATCCTTTAAAATGGGGACAGGGGCATAATCCTGAAGCCACGATATGTCTACATGCATGGAACATAAACAGGATCATAACTAGGATACTGGTGTGCATCAAAATGGGCTCAGTGAGGCTGTGCAGAGAACTTATAAGTCAGTGTTTTTATGTGATAACACTTAACATTCATAGAGTGATGCAATGTCTGCTTTCAACAATTTACACACTGCTACTACACAGATCAAGCTTTCATTGGTAACGACTGGAAACTTTGTTAGGAGACACACACAAACACACACCTCTGTCACATAGTCTTGACAAAAACGGCTGGTTCGATATCACTGCAGTAACAAGCAGACCACTGAGAGCCCCACTGTGTGTTTGTGTGTGTGTATGGGTGGATATAAGCCCATATTAAGCATGCATTGCTGATAGAACTTGAGTGAAGGCTGTTGTCGGTCTAAATGTCAGACAGCTAATCCTGCTCAGTGTCTGTGAATCCAGCTGCATGATACCATCTGATGATGCGAGGAGAGCTAATCTGATGTGGACTTCAGGGTCGTCACACAGTCTGCTTAAATTTACTGTTAATGTATTTATGTTGGTATACACCAATTAATAGGTATTACCAAATAATAATGCTAATTTATGATGAAACTAACTCATTAATCTGAAACAAAGGCAGGTTGATGCAGTGGCTGTTTGTTCAGCGTCTCCAGTAATCCTGTAATGGATATCAAATGTGGTTTAGAGGCCACTAATTTATGAGCCATTACAACAATGTCCACCAACTCCCCAATTTCCTCCTCTTCTTCAGCTGCAGTGTAAAATAACTTTATGCTTAGAATAAGGAGCCACACCAACTGGAATGGAACATTTTTTAAAAATAGTCCAACAAGTTAAGTACACATCATTGCCCGCCAACCATACACCACCGTCACCACATACACAAGGAGTGCAGAGCTGATCAAGAGACACAGCCGCCCCTCCCTCTCCCCCTCAAACTCTGACTGAAATGAGTTCAATCAAACTTTAACACTCAGCAGTGCTGATTTAATATTTCAGAAACAAATTTTAGTGCCCCATTTGGATGTGGTAGTTTGTGAACAGGAAGTGGGCGCCATACTGCCTCCTGCACAGTGAAAACAGAGGCCAAAAAAACAGATCAAATACTAAAATTAAGCAGCTCTGATCAAATATAAAAAAAAAATTGTTAATGAGTTGCCCTTTTCTCTTTCCAAATATTTTCAACATGTTTTAGCTTACTGTTTAAGTGAAACATGAAATTTGGCCTGCAGCCATTGTGTTGAGGGGACGAGGTCACATGTCACCCGCCAGCAGGATTTATTGATCCGATGCATTGTGGTAGTTGTAGGTTTTTTACCTCCATGTGAAAACTCTCTTTATATCACTGAAATTCCTCTTTAAGGACTAGTCCCTCATGAAGTCATAATTGATGGGGTACCTTTTCATTTATATTTCTATGGCATTTATATCCTACTGTGTGTGCTTTGTATTGTGTTGAGCTGTGCGTATTTGTACCAAAGCCCATCTAGAAACAGGCAAAGCAAACTATTTCAGGCTCTAAATGCTGTGGTTTATGGCACTGCTCCACACACACATCAAATATTTAACATTTCCTCTCATTTTGTCGTCTAGATTTATTTGAGAAATTAAGCGCTGGTATTAGAGCAAAATGCTGACGCAACAACGTTCTTAAAAGCTTAATGTGAAGTCAGCCTAACAACATAAATAAATAAATGAACAGATAAGCACTGAAATAAATAAATAATCAAAAATCAAGCTTGGGCAGTGTCCTCAATAGGAGAAAAAGGCTGTTCAGGTTGTTGGGAGTCTTATTCTTGCAGTGTTTGATGTTAACACCCTTTTGCAGTGTAAAGCAGTACCTATAACTGTTTGTTGTTATCTGTGATCAGGCCCAGCAAAGCTGTGTCATCAGCAAACTTGAGTGTGTAAGAGTCCAAAGAGTCTGCACAGTCGCGTTTGTACAGGGATAGAAACGGGGAACTCAGAACCTTGCCCTGGGGTGCGCCGTTTTCGGGATGGAGGTGGAAGAGGTGTGTCCACCCACTCCTTGAGCTTTGTGACCAGCCTGGAAGGACAAAAAGTATATCACAGTGGACAACAATAGATGTTGCATCTGCCTCAAGAGACTAGGGTGTCAAAATATTTCATGACAAATCTCACATGTTCCATGACGCTGACCAATAGTAGTACAGAGTGCACTTCTGCCTGCAACTGTAAACATGGCAAAGCTTCAGAGGTGTGATGTAAGGGCTGTTGGTTGTGAAACACAGGAAAGGTTAAAGTTATTATTTATGCCTCCACGCCAGCGATAGCCAAGGCCAGAGGCACTATGTTTTTTGGGTTGTCTGAACACGATATATCAAGAGCAGCATGAAGGAATTTCTTTATTACAAACATCCACTTGAACTCAATAATAGGCTAATTTGATGGCCATAGGTCAAAGGCCAATGTCACTGTTACCACCAGTGTCATTCTTGTGAATATAATATAACATCTTTAGAATTTTTTTCTCAAATTTGGTACAAATGCTGACTTTGGTATAAGGATGAACCATTCAGATTCTGGTGATCACAAGTCAAGGTCACTCTGTATTTGGTGGTCAAAGGTCCAAGGTCAAAATCACTGTGACCTTGTTTTTGAAAATGCAGTATATTAAGAACACCTTGAATATTTTTTTTTTCAAATATGACACAAATATTTGAGTGGAGCCAGGGATGAACTGGTTAGATTTTGGTGGTCAAATTTCAAGGTCGCACTGGCCTTGCATTCGTCTCATTCTTGCGAACGCAATATTTTTCTATTTTATGTCTTTTTTTTAAGGCTTCTTCATGCACACTGCTTTAGACACCGTTATTTATTCTGTATTATCATTATTTATTCTTTAATATTATTCTTTTTTTTCCCCAGAACTTGGTCCCTAGACTCTTTTATCTAATCAATCAGTCAATTTATTTGTCACATGAAATCCTGTAAGATAAAATTGTGAAAGATGGGGAGCTATGATTGGTTGGGGAACAACATTTAGTCTGACATTGCTCAGAAACATTTCATGTCAAGAATTCTCTCAGTCTATAATTGCCTAATCTGACACAGTGATCATCATAAAACAAAATATTGTGTATTCTGAACCCCATAACAATCATATTAGCCACCAGAATACCCGTGAATAAATAACAGGGTCACCCTAAATATTCTGATGCAAAGCACATGAAAGGCACATCTGCTTCTGCATTCCCACAGACAAATATTCTGGAAAATGTTCAGGTTGTCTGAAGTGTTTAGTCCTTGTTTGTGCGTTTGACTTGCAGCTGCAGGAGGAGGTGGACGGTCTGGCGGACCGTGTGGAGCTGGCCAACAATGCCCTGAAGGGAGACTGGTCTCGCTGGCAGAGCAGCATGAGAACTGACCTCAAATCAGCCTTTCTAGCCACTGCTGAGAAGAACATGCTATACTACGAGAAGGTGAGTTCAAAATTTCAACCAAAGAAAATGCTTTATAGACAGTCACACTGTAAGACCACAGAACAGTAAAACTCTGCTCTAAAACTTAGGGTAAATAATTCAGGTTAGACTTGGGTTCATGACGCCAGCAGTATATTGATTTAGCACACAGGAGCTATTAGCATTGACTCAGTTTGGAGCCGATTCCTTATTATCCCTCAAGGTTCAATTCTTGGTCCTCTCGTATTCAACTTTTATATGATCCCACTGAGCTAAATTATGCTAAAGAACAAAATTGCTTACCACAACCATGCAGACTATTCTGGTATACATAGCTCTGTCAACAAGTGACTATGCTCCTACCGAATCATTGTGTCTGAACAAACACAAAGCACAAAACTGATCGCAGAAAGTGGGCACAGAGTGGTCTTGCCTCTGAGCCTGGAACAGAGGCAGTAACAGCACCAAAATGAGGTCTGTGTGAAAGTGAAGCGGGAAAGACATGACCATAGGTGCAGCAGGTGTGACCTTTTGATGACATGTTTTGCATGCCTCCTGTGGCGGGAGATTTAAAGAAGAACAGCAGCCATAAATGTCCACAAATTAGGAAAACAGTGAGATTTGGGTGCTCCTTACCCTCCAAACAGAGAACGAGATCAGCCGCCACGTAACAGGGACAGTATATGGTTGTTATTGACATATTATGCCATCGTCATTGTTTAGATGCTGCCAATTTGTATGTTTTAAGTCAAACAAGAAGCCATAAGGTTAACTGACAAGCTTGTCATGCCTCTTTTGGTCGTGCGATGCTGGAAGCAATTGAAAATCAAATGTTGGAGCGGATCAAATCAAATCAAAGTTTTAAATCTCACATTAAGTCTATAACAAAACCAGCCTGTTATCTTTTGTATCTTATAGTAAGAATTAGAAAACAAAGAAAAAACAATTCATGTTGCCATTTGTAGTAGGTCAGACTACTATAATAGTCTTTTCTCAGGCCTTTCCACAAAACCACTCGGGCAGCAACAGCTCATTCCAAATGCTGCACGTAATGGTTTAGGGCCAGAGTTTATCTCTGACCTGTTTCCACACTATGAACCCTCTAGACCTCTGAGTTCATCAGGGACCAGTCTGTTCCTTGGATTTAAACAAAACAGAAGCTAAATATAATTATTATGCCACACATAGCTGGTATAAACTTCAAGATCTTGGATGTGACCCAACTCTGTGTACTTCGAAAAAATGTGAAAGACCTTTATGTTCACCTTGCTGTTAATTGCGACTCTTACGTTTTTTGGGGTTTTTTTTTATGTATTCATCTTAATGCTTTTATTTCTTTACTCATCTATTTATGTAAAACAGTTTGAATTGCCTCTGTGTATGAAATGTGCTATATTGTGTTGCCTTATTACAGCTTACGCATAAGAAAAAGCATTTGAGAAAGTAATGAAGAAAAATTGTAACACATTAAGTAAACTAAACATTTCTCAATTATTCTCAGTTATTCAGCAAACATGGAATCAAGCATACATTGCATTACGCTGCATGTGCTAAGTAAAAGAAAGGAAAGGACCTGTGGCCTTCGACAGTGCTGTGGTGGTTCTGAATGTGATGGGGGGTGGAGCAGCAGTGGTCTGAGCAGAGTCTGTGATAGCAACACTGAAAGTTAGAGCTAGATAAAAATGATAGAAGTAGAAGTTCATTTGATTTCCTCTGGCTGTCCACACCTTGCAGGTACACAAAAGGACATGTCTGTGACAGCCAATCACGTCAAAGGAATGCACCACACTTAGCAACAGGGTCAACCACTCCTTCTCACTAAGATCAAAGTTTCTGCCCCGTCCTTGTTCAGAGTTGCTCTGAAAATGTTTCTTAGAATGTTTGTGAATACTGCCCCCTGTTGTTATAACCAATCAAAGTATGGAACTTTGGTTACATAATGATAACTGAGCAAACACTATCCACTGATGAAGACCATGAGATAGTCAAGTCAAGTCAAGTCAGTTTTATTTATATAGCCCATTATCACAAAACATGGTTTGCCTCAGAGGGCTTTACAGTGTACGACAGCACAGCAATAATAGAAACAGATGCATGTCATATTACAATAATGGTAGGTGTGAAATTAGTAATTGCTCTCTATGATGATGTTGAGAGAGATGATAACAGTCTCATGCATATGTTGAAAGGGAGTTGTCCAAAGGCAAGATCACAGCATCGGCGCGACCAGGACCAGACCACGATCAGGGCGAGCGGGGGGCAGATACAGTAGAAAGCCCCAGAATAAGTTGCTAAGTGGGCCTTGAGCTATGTCAGATTCTCAAAGCAAGTCACAATATTTCTCTGTCATTAGTTTTCAAGATTGAACATTGACTGCCAGCGATGTTGAGAATCAGCACAAAATGATGGCAACAAAGAACCTTGCTGGTTTTATTTCTTCTGATGGGAGAGAATTTAACCTTGGAGAAGAGGATGGTGATATTCGATAGAGGCAAGTAGGAGAGTGAAACAGAGAAAAAAATTCAGAAGAAACCATCCAATATCCAGATTAGCGAGCAGGCAGCCCAGCAGAGACAGCGAGGAATTAGACATTGAAAAAGAACAATGGACCTAGTTGGAAGAAGAGAGCATCACAGCAGGAGAAGAAAGAGACGATGAAGCTGTTACGGTAACAATCATTTACTCGTTTATAGGTTTTGTTAGTCATGCTGGAGTCTAAGCATAGAGTTAGGATGGAAATATGCTTCAGTCTGCTTTGGATCTATTTTGTTCCTGGATCTCTGCCAGCAGAGGGTAGTGGCACTTCAGATATAGTCCTCCTCAAACAATTGGCACATAAAAGGGCTGTCAGGTCTTACACTGTATTTCCTGTGGAAGCTTTTAAAGATATTTTAGAGTACTGATTACCAACAACACTAATTAGATGTGTTAATGTGTCATGATTTCTCAAAGCCACAAGGGATATGTTTGAATTTATTCTTTTGTCTGACCAATCGTCCAAAATCTACAGACATATGGGACAAGAAAACATGCAAGTATTATAGTAATTATGAGATATGAATGTGGTTATTGTTGATTTAATAGAATCCTTGACAGAGTTTTACCTCTGCTTCAGACACCAAAATTTAAGATGAACAATTTGAATTTGAACATCCAACCTATCAAGTATAAGCTGAACGTCAGGTCAGTTTTTACTTGCTTTGATTAAGGCCTCTTCATTTCTAAGTACAGTAGGTAATTGTTAATGTTGCGTACAATGATATTTTTTACAATTTTTCCATAAGGAAATGGTATTCCCAGTTTGGTGTAGAAGAAGTCAACTGGTTTACAGAGTGACCTGTCTCCATCCAACACCTTTGGTCACTTTTAAAGACAAAGTCAACTTTAATGTGAATTCTGCCATATGTACAAGACATAGACGGGATTGACATGCCGTCTCTCTCAGACCCCTGATGTACACATGCAAGTACCCACACAAAAGAATATAAAAAAAGTATTAAAAGTAGTTTATTTTAATGGTTTTAAGCTTGTTTTATTACCAGCATATATATTCTGCAAATATATTCTCATAGAATGGTTAGTATGATATTATACAACACATACATCAATTAGCACCTCATTCATCATGATATTAAGTCCTTAACGTACAGTAACATAATTAACATAAAGTCACAGACGGATTTTTTATAGAGACTACGGGATGAACACACTGACTGGAATGTTATCAACATACTTTGACCGTCCATGCACTTTTGGCCATGTCATGTAAAACAGAGATGTTTCATTTTTACTACTAAATATTTGTGTTCTTAAAAAGCAGCATTTTGGTTCAGTCAGCCTTTCTTGTTTCACAGTGTGTAGTGGTGGTAACACATCACAACAGAATGGTGTTTGGTAGACTTCATAACAACTGTGTGTGTGCGTGCGCGTGCGTGTGTGTGTGTGTGTTCCTCGTGTGTGTGTGTGTGTGTGTGTGTGTGTGTGTGTGTGTGTGTGTGTGTGTGTGTGTGTGTGTGTGTGTCCTTGTCATATTTGGGTGTTCTCTCCAGTGTCTTTGTCTGCAGGGGCAGGCCATCTCTCCTGGCCTCTCCCTGCAGCAGCCCTGACAAAAACACTCATCACCAAGTCACAGTGGCCCCCGGCAAGCAAATGTAACACAACAAATGAGTGCTGGTGTGTGTGCACATGTCTGACTGTGTGTGTGAAAACGTGTATGGAGAAGCAGCTAAAGGGCACTCGGTGCTGCATGTGGAAGCGTCTTTTAATACAGCCAGTGAAACTATTTGTTAGAAACTGAGCTTTGAAACATCGATTTTGTGTGATCTGTGGATGGGGCCATGGCCATGCACAACAATAAAGACTCAGGAGGCTGTTTTTGCATATTTATGAGTTGCACCACACATAAATTTAGCTCTTACTTTTGAATATTTCGAAAATGAAATATTAATGATTCTCTGAGGTTCTCAATTTGAGCATTCGGAAGTTAAGAACACATCTGTGTGTATTAATGCTGCATGAATAGCTTTCCTTTTTTTTGATGAATAACAGCATAATAATGATGGAAAATAAACAGAACGACTATTTCAAAGCATTTGACCACAACAGGGCTTGGAGCTGTAAAAGTTGTTGAGAGGAACCTTTTTGTTTCCCCACGTTAGTGTGCATGTTTTGTAGGGTTGTGACTTATTTTTTTTGAAATCCAAAAACATAACGTTAAAGTTAATAATAAAAAAATGATTAAAAAAAAACAATGAATAAGGCATCTTTTTAATCTACCAAGATATAAGATGCTAATGTTAGCGTTCTGGAGAAATTTGCTTACCACCTATAGGAGTACCTTAGTATTTAATTTGTTCATAAAGTACTACAATACCAGGGCTACCTGATATTTTGCATAAATGTGTAGCTTTAGCCTCATTCTCTTGCTTGATATCATTTTTGTAGCCAGTGTGCTAGTAAGCCAGCATGCAGAAGACCTAATAATGCCTGGGGGGTGTACCCAACTCAGAATTATGTCAATAGAAACAGATTTAGCCGTTCAAATTTGACATTCATTTCTTTTTTATTTAGAGTTTAGGAGTTTGAATGGGGTTTAGAGGGATGCTCAGGGTCACAGTGACATTCATGTAATATAGTAAACAAGCCAAGTTAGCTCTCTGAGCTAATGCATGCTAATTATACTAATACTGGGTCACACATGCAGCGACTTTTTTTGACAACACTAGATATGAAACAAAAGTCAGAGATTTCATATTAAGTTACCGTGAGCTGTGAATTCACCATTTCTATGCAGAAGCCAGAGGATATTGTGTCTTGGAGCCAGACTGGAGCCTCGGTTTCTGCAGGCAGCAACCTCTGGCTCACTCAGTCTCACCCAGTTGCATGAGGGGTCTCTTGACTTCCAGACGGCCCTAATAACTCCTTATGAAGTTGTTATGTAGAATAAGCCAGGTTCAGATGAAAATAGTGGGATAAGACCAAACTGTTTTAGAACATTGCAGGGAAAAGTTGCACCATGGTGAAGAGGCCCGTCTCAGCTTGACTCGGCTGGTTTTAGAGTATAAGGCACATCACCTGTTTCAACAGCAAATCAAATTTGAGCGCAGCTGAGTTGGCTCCAAACTGTCAGCAGACAGCGTGTTCACTTGCTGTACCAGACAACAGTCCTCCATCCCCGCCGAGCCCAAGTCCACCATCTCTGCGGCTGTTAACACATATGTCATTCTCAGTACTCGTGCTGGTTTACTGCTGCTGTCGTAGCTTTAGTGCATGCCATGCACACATTCTCATTGGCTGACTAATTGGTGCTGGTTACATAAATTATTATGGCAAAATGTTGTCTGTTACGAATGCCATTGATCTAAAGCTCAAGTCAGTTTGTTTATATTTTTGGCGTTTAATCACTAGAAAAACAACTTTAGCAAGTATCTCATTATCACTATCCTTACCTTTAAAGGGCTACAAATTATATTCAGCAACAAAATAAGCCTGAAAAGCTGATCTGAACTAAAGCACAGAGTTCTTTCTATGGAGACGATAAAACGTCTCATCTAGTTGCATTGGTGTAAACTGTCTGAACTTTATTTTATTGCCAAAATCAGATAAGAAATAGTTTCAGATTATAGTTCTATATGATGCACACTTGCATGCTTAATATAGGATTGTGTAAAGAAGGGCTGATGAACTCACAGTGGTCAGCTGTATTGTTACAGTACCTTTGTTCTGCCCGTTTGCCTTTTGTTCCTCAGTGTGTATGTCTGTGTGTATGTGTTTTTGTGTGGGTGTGCATGTGTGTGTGTGCATGTGTGTGTGTGTAAATGACTAGTAAATTCTGTACTCAATGATTCCTGATTAGCTAACAGCTTCTTGGAAACCAGATGCTTGTTTTTCCAAGTGTATTGTCACTCCTCTTGTTTCTGCCAAACAGCGCAGACTGTTAATCAATCCACCATTCAAAGAAAAAAAAATAATTAAAAAATAAATAAAACACAAAGTTTAGAGTGTGCTTCGATGGCAGATAAAATCTATCTTCCATTTTCTCTTTGTACTACCTGAGAGCTGTGCAGGGATTTTGATGAAGCCGCTCTGAGAGACTAGTTTGGCTTCATGCAAGCAAAACAACTTGGGGCGAGGTGGACGCAGACGACGTTCCATGACTCACATTATTAGATGTTTGTTCTGCCAAGTCAATACATCAATTTGACACAGCTCAGCCACTCACTTGTAGAGAACATAGTGCTAACAAGACATTTATTAGCAGCTGTGGCCTCTCCAGGAGGACTGCTCTGTCACTGGGAGCAGACAGAAAGTCCATTACAATTATACATGTACAGGTGATAACCTCTCAGCACTAAATGGTAACAAGCAAGCAACTTTTTCTGCTTTGGCATTGCCCTTTATAAAGGATACATAAAGAATATGCATAGCCTTTACTGAAATTAAATGTTTGACATATGATTTATGTCTTGTCCAGCACTGCAGCTTGTTTGACATTCTTCAAACACCCACTGGGCGTAAGAGTGCACTGCTGAAGTTTGCGGGCTAGATAGCTAATGAGCTTTGCAGTCATAGCTCACTGAAAAGGTTAAAAAAAACTTGCCTGCATTGTCAACATCAGCCTGTCAAGACCGTTTGGTCCTAACACACCTCTCACACTTATTGACTCAAACTCTTAAGGGGATACTTTGCCAATTTTCAACCAGCTTGCCTCAGAACAATGTGGTTTAATATGCATAGATGATCTGGGGTAAACTTCCCTCCATCTAACCAGTGCCTAGATATCCATTTTCCCCCCAGGGTGAGATTCTGCTTGCTCTGGCAGATTGTTGCTGGTTCTTGGGGCTGTTGCTCGAACTACAGGGTGTACTTCCGCATTTTCGTATTGCCTGACAACCATGCCTCCACCATGGACACAGAGAGTATAGAGCTAGATCAGGTCACTTACCTGCCTCTCTCACTCTCTCAAACTTGGACCAAAATCTGATCAAACGGTAAAACTAGGCAGTGCTGATTGAATTTAAAACAAGATTATGTTACTGCACTGCCTGTTTCTCTACTAACATGTTCTTAGAACCATATTCTAACTGTAATAGAGAGAATTTGTAAACAGGAAGTGGGTGCCATACTGCTTCCTGCCCAGTGCAAACGGAAACCGAAAATGCTGAGTTCAAACAATTAAACTGGTCTGTGCTGATCAAATATAAACCAAGATTCTGTTACAGCATTGCCTTTTTCTCACCCCAAATGTTTTTAAGAATCATATTTTACAATATGGATGTAGCACGGGATTGTTTGTTTACCTGCTGGCTGCTATTGTTTCACACAGACCAGTCCACAATATGTCACTCGACAGCTGGGGTGTTTATTGGTCTAGTATGTCACGTTGCTTTCTGGGAATTTTATGTTTTCTATCTTTTGAACAAAATAAATGGCACAGTCCTTTTTCTCTGCATCCTCTGGAACTTATTGATAAATCAGTCAGTTTGGTAGAATGGGCGGATTCCAGATGTTGCCTTGTGATTCTACTGGGCCTGAATCTGGTTTGAATATGGTTAAATCAGTACAGTGGTAAGATAGAGCAGGCGTGCTCAGCCAAGCTTTGGTCGAAAATATTCTGGTTAAGTGTAAAATCAGTACATGGAGGATAAAGTCATGCCTTATCTAGAGCAGAGTTCTACTAGATTATGGTACTGAACAGACTTTTCAATGATAGTGGATTGGCTATTTTCAGTGACAGAATACTTTACTGTGGTATCTCCAATGTGAATAACCTACAATAAATGCTATTTTGTACAAATCTTTGGTGAGAATGGATTGTTATTGAGTTCAAATTTCAAGCCCTATTTGGACGGGATTCAGTTATATATGGTTGGTAGGATGTTCTGAATATTGCATAATCAGAGATCTCTATCCCATTCAGAGTGGTGTGTGTGTGTGTGTGTGTGTGTGTGTGTGTGTGTGTGTGTGTGCGTGTGCGTGTGCGTGCGTGCATGTGCGTGCGTGTGTTTGTGTGTGTAGGATTTTCCGCCCCGTTCTCCAGTATTAATTACAGCCCCAAATACCTGCTGTGTCTTGGCACACTTGTGGGTCCTCTGAGAGTTTATTCCATCTGGATAATACCTGATGTTTTCAAATGTATTCAGAAGTTTTGCATATGAAAAGCTGCAATTCATGATATTGAGTTTCGTCTAACATTCCATATCTACATAGACAGAGGGTGCATGTGTCTTTGATTATGTCATCTGCCCATGTCCAAGAAGCTCTCAGTATATATATAAATATATACTGTATAGAGCACATACACTAAATGCTGACTCTACAGTATGAATGTGTCCAACCATGCAACCAACCGCTGAGTTATTGTGCCACAAAAATCCTGTACATCCAGCATTGCCATGAAAGAGTCCTACTTATAATTTGCATAGTTCTAAGTGCTATATGTTTGACAACTGGACTTACTTGAGTTCCTTAAAGACGTTTCCCCTTTCATCTGAGAGGCTTCTTCAGTTTTAGCAATTAGTCTGGGTCGAACTGAACAAGCCTCTGAGATGAGAGGTGAAAGGTCTTTCAGAAACTCAAGCAAGTCCAGTTGCCAGAGATATAGCACTTACAATTACCATGATCTGGATGACTGAGAATCTTAGCCAACATTTCACTGTAATGGGCCCGTATACAGAGAGATATTCAGAGGATAGCTGCCTTTGTACAAATGCAACAGAAAGAATCTTAGCTGAAGGTATTCTGCCTCCCAGAACTAATTTAGACCCCACAATTTGGAGTTTTCTTGAAAGATAACCTTGTTCAGTTAACATTCAGTGTTTCAATACATATATTCTGAGAAACGTGTTTAATGTATATTCCTTGTTCATCAGATAGTTCAGAGTAGAAGCAGAATGTGATGTTGCTCAGTCGAATTGGAACACACACACCCACACATACGCATGCATAAATGTTTAGATTCTGAGGTCACCTCCAATGTGTACTGCAAATATACAGCCATAAATCCACTTGGAAGTCATAGAAAAAAGATGCTGCTTGTTACTCAAGAACTTGCCTGGGAATCATCACATTTTGAAGTTTAGGCAATGCAGTGATAATATATATGCTTCCTGTTTATATCTCCCAAAGCAAAATGGAAACTGTTACATTTTTGGGAACAATGAGAATGGAGCTATTGTCTGAGGAAAGCCAGCCCTACAGTAATAGGCTGCCCTCTTATAACCCAATTAATAAGCATCGTCGAGTCTAGTTACCAGTGAGCATGGTGAATATTTTCTCACTCACACCTCAATTAAGAATGCTCTTCCTTTCCATATTGGGCTTTAGACTGCTTCATTAAAACAATTGATAACCACACCAAATTTATTTCCTCCCAGTGACTCACTTAGCAGATGTCTTAAGTTAAACTCTATACAGCAAACCGGTGTCAGTGAATTTAAAATGCATTCAACCTTTTTATCCTCCTGACATTCCATAGCACACAGCGAACAAACAATAACTCTACTGAGAGTGATCCCAAAGGACGACATAGCTCTCTGCTGTGTGCTGATATTGTTATTCAGGTGCAGGTGTGGGCTAGTGTAGCCATGGGGCCCGTGAATGATTTATTGGAGTGGAGCACCGAGAGGCGGCCTATGAGGATCTAATAAGACACTTGCACCTGGGAGGGTTTAATACCACCTATGTGGGGTGTAGAGGAATACTGGGGGATGGAGAGGGACAATAAATGAGGGGAGATGGAGTGATTAAGGAAAATAGCAAGGTTTCAGGAAAAAGACATAAACAGCACAAAGAAGGCATAATGTGGGAGAAGTGTTGAGAAGGACGGCGGAGACTTAAATGGACAGTTCACCCCAATATTAAAAGTCCACAGTTTTCTTGCCACAGCACGGTGGCCGCGTGGTTAGCACTGTTGCCTCACAGCAAGAGGGTCCAGAGTTTGCATGTTCTCCCCGTGTCCGCATGTGTTCTCACTGAGGTCTCTGGCTTCCTCCCACATTCTAAGCCATGCAGGTCAGGTTGATTGGTGACTCTAAATTGCCGTTAAGTGTGACTGTGGGTGTGAAAGGTTGTCTGTCTATAAGTGTCAGCCCTGCAATATTCTGGCGACCTCTAGGGTCTAGGGTGTACCCTGCCTTCTGCCCGATAACAGCTGGGGTTGGCTCCAGCCTCCCCACAACCCTTATGAGGACAAGGAATGAATGAACATTCCTGGATAACGAAAACAGCTATGTGCAGCACTCCTGTCAACAAAGAACTTTGGTCATGACATCTTGAGGGATTTAGACTTTTTCAGTGCTTGAACGCCACCAATTCATCACTTTAACTGTCAAGTCCTTCTGACAGTTATTCCCAAATGACGTGCATGCACCATTAACACACAGTGACAGAGGAGCAGGCAGGGGAGGGCGGGTGTGAAGTGGGTGACAAACACAAACTTAGCCTTACCTTACATGACCATTTTCTCTTTTGGTGTTGCTGCTTTGGCTAGGTACACTGGACATGAAACAATACAAGACAAGAAACATTAACAGCCACTTCCTCATAGTAGCCATCAATGGCTTCCACCTCATCTGAGATCTGGTACCAGTAGATAACTTATATCAAATTTAATTGTTCCAGCATCTGCAGCTTCACTTAATGATGATCAGTGAGTTGATCAGTAACATCAACTCACACTGCAAGCTAGTGAATAGGTAGGTAAGTGGCCAGTCCTCGATACATGTGTTTACTTGAAGTTTGAAGGGAGCCTAGACCATGGTCTACAGGAAGTACCCTTACACAGACCAGTGTCTCAATGTGAACTCTAACTCGACTTACACTAGTCGGTGATGAGGAGCCTCCAATACAGTGCACAGCTTCTATCAGCGGGGAGTATAGAGAAGGGAGCTGCAGCAGGCACAGGGGCACTCAGAGCTGGCAGGTACAATAAGTTGATGATTAGAACCCCACCTTAACTCAACAGGAGCCACCCAGTGGGACTCCATACGTTGCTGGACTGTCATAACTAGAGTTGGGTTGATTTCTGGTTAGGCTGGTCCAGTCCAGTGTTCAAGCCAGTCTGATTTATGCAAACTTGACTGAACCTGCATTTATCATCATGTCACATTCTGGCTATTTTAGAAATAGCCTTAGTCATAGTACGAAGTCCAACTCAAATTACATCTGTAATATTTTCATCTCTCAGCTCTCAGAAAAAAATGCCAAATTTGCAGCACACTGCTCAGAATAGACACTAAGTGCCTTCTCAAGCTACTGGCGTTTCTTATATAGCATAAATACGTGGTGCTCCCATTTTAAAGAATTAAAGAAATACACTGGCCCAAGAAAAATGCTTTATTTGCCTCTTAATGAGAAATAACCACCATCATTTACCAGGAGAGTTATTTTCCTCTTATGTAGGCACAGAATGTATGTGGTAGTTGGCTTTTGGCTGCAATCTTGGCTGTGTATTTTTAGTGCATCTTTTTGTCTGTGATACAGGCAAAGTGAGGTGACGAAAAATTTGTCCAGAAACCCTAGAAAAGAGACTGAGTGAACTCCAGAAACAGACATCAGCTGTCTCAACACCAAACCAAAACTCTCCACAGCATCCACTGGCGCAAGGCAGTCGTCCTACCATACTGTAACTGAGTTGGTAAAGATGGATGAATGAATAAAGACAACTGCATCACTTTTCAAATATTTCATAGTTCAAGTCCTGTCAGAAGTTCATCCTGTTTGTTTGCCCATCAGAGCAGCAACAGGCAGTAAGTTGCACCTTTGTTGTGCAGAGTTAATTTTTATGTCCACCTAGCATAAGTGGGTAGAGGCGTGGGGTTGATGGCTGCTGTGTGCTTGCATGGAGATGCAAGGATTTAGTGGCGATGAAAGGGCGACCCAGGATTTACATGAGAGAAAGTGTTAAAGGAGCATAGTGAGCTGTTTAAATGTTGCATGAACACCCTGTGGGGGTGCCAGGTTGAAGATAGTTTAGTAGCATCTATTCCACCCCAACCTGGTGCACCAGTGTCTTACCATAGGTGGATGAGGAAGGTGAGACAGTGTCTTAGAAAAAACATCAATGCAACATGTGGGGAAAATTAGGAGAATTTAGCCATTTTGTGCAGGTGTAGCACAGTAGTGTGGACCGGAAACCAGAGCTTTTCAAATAGTCAGATATGCTGTGTGAATGTTAATTTGTCACTTGTTCATAAGGGTTTGACTGGTAAATTGAATTCATTGAATTTTGGATAATGCAGTTAATTACTAAAAGTCATTTATCGAACAAAACTGCAAAACGTGTTATGGTCTCAGCTGCTTCAAAATGATGATTTTATGCTTTTCACTGTGTATCATATCATGATGCTCACAAACAGAACATTTTGGGATTTGGATCATTGATCACAAAACATGATATTTGAAAATATCTTTTCTTGGAGGGATTTTACAGGTTAAGAGAATAATTTATAAAATAACAGATAATAGAAGTTACAAAAACAAAGAATGAATCATCAAAAGATTGACATACAGTATGATGAAAACTGGACAGCCAACATCGGTATTGGAGCCCATTTGGATACGGGATCGGCAGAGAAATGGACCCCGTATGGAACTGTCCATGGGTTCCATTATGGCTCCATGTTATTTGCCCACATGGGTGGGTTTACCCAAGTGGGCCACAGATAAATTGCCCATTTTGGGTCCGTACTTGGTCTCCCCCCGCCCGCTTCCACTCTTTATGCTAACCTAAGCTAGTTGTCTTCTTGCTCCAGTACCATACTTATCAGTCCCTCCAGGATTTCACGATGTTGCGATTGCAGCAAATTACACACAAATTCAGTCCCTGTGAATTCTGCACGGCCTTACAATCATGTATCTTCACTGTAATTTTACTGCAAATATGACGTTCTAAGTTGTCTTCAAGAAACTCAGGCAAGTCCAGTTGCATACGATGATGGTTTTCTTTTTGTTTTTATTTCCATGAATTTATTCATCAATCTTGGATTCGTCTCCTGACTATAGCAGATTCTGGCCAGTAGATGGTGCTGTTGACTGCTATCAGGGAAAGAAAATGAAAGAGATAAGTCCATAGTGTTGATTAAAAAATATCACCTTAATATGATGATTTATAGGCTACAGAACACATTTTGAATTTAGATCCACATCCTCCTAATTTAAAGTGTTCAGTTTGAGTATCATCAGTACATTCCAGGGACATTTTTTCTACAATATAAAGTTTCAGGAGTGCTTACAATATTGGCCTCTTAACTGTAGCTTATCTCTTTCATTTAGGATTTAGACACAAGATTTAACATGGTTTAATCACTCAATCATGGCTATGAACATCTATATAACATATTATTGGGCTGCCGATGACACAAACATGTAATTTGAGCTGAGTCATGCAGCCAAACGCTCTATGGCATTGACAGGGTCTCTGAAGTTGGTTTTGTCTTTACTGATGTCCTCTTTTACCATTGTCACAATGTCAGCAAAGTCATGTTGACTCATACCAAAGGGTGAATGAAACTTGTCTTCAAAAGATGGCAGCTCTCATAATAGTGTTTGATTCTCCTAATTCCTGTCATTTTAGCAGAATTTGGTGAACCCTTATCCTTCTAGTTTTGTTTCTTTCTCTTCAGCCTCCTCGCAGCGTACAGCAGCAGCAGCTCATCAACATTTTCATGGAGTGTGTTGCGAGTGCTCTGCAACGCTGTTTACAGAACGTTATAGTTATAGATATAATGCTTGATGTGGTGTTGCCCTTTAGCATACAAACATCATTATAGATAGATAGATAGATAGATGACATTTTTACTTTTTTGAATTGTATCTAATAATTTGCCTACCTTTTCCTTATGGTTTCAAAAGAAACCAATTTATTGATCTATGTTTATTTTTTTTTCAAGTTCCATACATTTTAAATGCTTGTTAAAGATGTCTGAATGTAGCAAAATAAAGCTGATGTGGATCCAGGCTCTAAAGGTTTTGGTTTGGTTTGATTTAATTTAGTAAGTGCCATTATATGCACATGTTGTGGCTCACGTTGCTTGACTGAGTTAATTCAATTATTGTCAAAAAGTTTAAATCAGAAAAGGCACAGGGGAAGAAAAGACTTGACTCTTTGCTTTGTTTCAAACATAAGCCCCAATTGACTAGGACAGACAGAATATATTCTGTATATATAATACACATAAATTAGTAAAATATGTAATAATTAATGAGACAGAATAATTGATGAAAACTTTTTGAACCAACTTGTCAGCTGTTGGCTTCCAAACATGATGAATCTTTGTGTTTCTGAATCCAGCAGTTATTGAAGACACATTGCTCATCATTCAGATGAGCTGAGTGCTCTGCCCTCACCATGGATGGAAGAGGCAGAGCCTCGTCAGCATTGCCATGGTTACCCCATAGCAACAGGGACTCTGCTTGGGGACTGGTATAAATATAAAAGGATGTTGCTTACATTTCAGGATTATTTTTACTGTTTTCATGATTTAGCTGTTGCAGGGCGATTCTGGTGTTTATGGTATGAAGGTGTCAACAGCTGTGGCGCAATGTTGCAAAATGACCATTTAGATGCCAAATATAGACAAGTATCTCTCCAAATTGTGGATTTGTGAGATGAAAAAAAAAAAAACATGAACATGAAAACCAATAAATGAAATAACTTTTTATTAGCTTCCTTTCTTTGCTTCCTGCCCCTCCTGGTGCTGCCACCAACCGTTCAGTGTATCAGTGTAACCCCAGTGGCCATGCAGAGGTGTTCATCAAGCTTATGTGTAACTTCCACAGTGCTTATGACTGCATTTAATTTGAGTTAGACATATTGGTTGTCTGATGTCAGGAAATATGAATGTTGTATTGACAAATCAATTAAATATTTTTTTTTTCCTGATAAGATCACATATCAACATGCATTTCTAAATTTTCTTAGCTAATGTAGCAGTGTTTTGATATCATTTATCCTTTACAATACCATATTGTCAAAATGGACAAACTCGCATTATGTCACCAAACAGCAGGAAAGTTTATTGGCCTGGTGAGGTGCAGTCCAATCTGGTAGTTGTAGGTTTTATACCTCTTGAGCAAAAGCAAACCTACATCCCTTTCCCTCTGTTTTCTCTGGTCAAGTAACACTAATTCCAAATTGGTTTGCATATTTCTACTGCAGAGATGGCCCAGTTTTATGAGCAGACCATCTTTCCAGCAGTAAAACACTTCTGTAGTAGAGAATTTTGTGTGTGTGTGTGTGCGTGCGCGCGCGCGTGTGTGTGTGTGCGCGCGCGCGCGCGTGCGTGCATGTGTGCGTGTGTGTGTGTGTGTGTGTGAGGTGGCATTACGTCCCTATGCCATCTGTGTGTGTTTGTACTGATTGTCTGTGTTTACCTGTTCAGCTCCAGTGGAGCCTGGAGGATAGCTGTCGGCTGCTCAGACCTCTGCTCTCCTAATGAACCCTGTAATTACAGACCCTGTGTGTGTGCGTGTGTGTGGGTGTGTGTGTCTGCTGTGTATTTAATTAATAGGTGCATATATTTAGTGTATCTGTTCTATGTATCATGCAGTACATCCATATGTGTCTTATTGATTTTCATAGTGTATCAAGGCCAGCTACTATACTAGTTTAAACTGATGAATTTGTCTAACCACTAATATACCACCTTATTACCACTTGGGTCTTATTAAAGGGATAGTTTGGGATTGTTTTTGTGAAATAATAGTAGTTGGGTTTCCATTAAAGATTTGCGCAAAACTTAAGCAATATTTTCGAAATTTAGATAAAACACAATTGCACATTGATTGCGTTTCCATTGAGTGATATTATGCAACTTCTCTCGCAATGTTACACAACTTTCATCTTGCAGTAACAGTCCAGTAACCATGGCGATGGATGTCCAAAATATTGGCAGGTTTATTTCAATGGCAGCCACTCAATAAAGCCAATCTGATATTACTGTAATTTCTTTGTCTTGTATAAGAATTAGGATGTTCTCGTCTCTTCCATCTACACATACCGAGTCATGTGTTGAAGAATGTCATGTGACTTGGTTGTACTTTTTCTTCTTCTTTGGATTTATTTGCAGTTGGCATCCATACAGTCGCATTCCCGCCCCCCAGTGTTACACATCTGATGAGCTATAAAAGCGATATGTGCCTTTTAATATGCATTTTGCAAAATATGCCTTTTTCAAATAGCCTGAAATACCATTTCATCAACATATAATAATTATCACATAAATCCCGTCCTGTCTTTGGATTTGTTATTTCAACCAATGTCATCATCAGGTATTCACAAATGTTCTGAGAATACTGCCAGAGAGCTCCTAAGTGAGCCTAAAAACATTCTAACAAGGAGTCCTATTTTTAGAAAAGTTCTAAGAGCGACTCTGAGCAGGAAGGGACCGAAACTTTGACTTTAGTGAGGAGGTGTGGTTGACCCGGTTGCTAGGTGTCTCAAATTATTTCAAGAGATGCGATTGGTTGTCACAGACATGCCTTTTCGTGAGCCTGCAAGCTGTGGACACCCAGTGGATCTAAAATGAACTGCGTCACAGTGAGCTGTTTGTGTGATCACACAGCTGCACTGTTGCATTTTTCAAGTGTACAAATACCTTATTCTTGTGATCACTACATTTTTTTAATATTATTAAGTGCTTCTAATAATTATACATATAGGGTTTTTTTTTTACATTTTTTCTCTTAACTAATTTTCAGGTAATTTGTCGTCACTTTTTACTAGCTTCTTGCTATTTGTTGGAAATTGTTTGCGAAGTTACTCAACTTGTGAAAGGCAATTTCAACACAGCACAAGAAAAATGATGGCAATCCAGGTTTCAAGGGGTTAAGCACAAGACAGTTCACAACAGTTGCATTAACAAAAATGAAACTTTTTCCATTTCACCAAAATAACTTCAGTCTCAAGTTTCTCTCTCTCTCTCTCTCTCTTTCTATCGTTGGCTCACTCTTTCACTCTCTCTGTATATCTTTCTTTCTTTCTTTGCAGCATGTTTGCAGGTGGACACGATGCAGACATCCATACTAATGATCACCTCTTGATATGATACTCACTGGATGTTGATGGGCGTGGATGTCTGTTAATTGTTGACTAATGGGAGCACGCTGTCAATTTAAGATTGTTTGGCCTTCATGAACATACATGTGAGCCTACGATCAAATCTTAGTTTCCCATAGCGTTCATGAATCCGGTGTAGGTTCTCAGTACCTAGGTGTCTTCTGTACAAATCTGCTCACAGATTTACTAACATTTCATGAATTAGATTCAATATTTTAAGAAAATAAGCAGAGAAATGGTTGTTTGTTTGTTAGTTTTTATGTAGGGGTTCTGTTAAATTTTGGATAAGTTGGTACGAGATGTGACACTGGTCTTCATATTTTAGTAGCATTAGCTCTAGGCTTAGCATTAGCTTTTCTCCATCTCAGCTCTCCTTTTCATCAGACCTTCAGTCTCCTCCATTTGTGCTTTAACTTGACCGATGACATTTCCTTCTCCTGAACTCATTCCTCTGACCACAGCTCCAGGCTGCACCGCCACAGAGCGACCGAGGTGCTGCGGCTGCTCCGCAGAGAAATTGGCTGTTAAATGGAGAGTTGACGGGCCAAGGCTTTGACTTACTGCCGCCTCTAAACAAACTGCTATTACCTTGGAAAAACTGACTGCACTTTATTGATGCCTGCTGACAGAGTGGAACCCAAGTTCATAGATTGGCTTTGGAGTGTGTCTGTTGGTGTGTGTGCATGTCATTTTCACTTTCTGGTTGCATGGCTTCCTGCCTCTGCTATCTAGATAACTGCTTTTATGCCATAAAAGTGTGATTCGCATTGTCAAGTCCTTTGCGACACACACACATCCACAATGGGGCTCTCTGAGCGCCCCTGTCGCTGCAATAATGTGCCTTCACTGATGAGATGGTGAGGGAGTTAGAGAAAGGAAGAGGAAAGAGGCAAATGATCAGAAAGAGGGGAGACAATTGCTGGGGTAGACATTTGGGACAGCTCTTCAGACACTCACACATCACTCTTTCACATCTCTGAGTGCTGCTCCGAAACCATCATGGTAAAAGTGGAACATTGGTAATGTATCAGAATGAAACAAATACTGTCCAGGATGATTCTCACTTGTAAACATTCACAAAGCTTGTTTTTTTGTCAACTGAATAGGGAATAGGTGATCTCAAGTATGCCAGACAGCCTTTAACAAATAAATCTGAACAAAGTCAATATCAGTCAGAGAGCATCAGACACCTAAAGGATGGAGTATTGGGTGCAGCTAATTTAAAGTTATTATGTCCAGGTTATTAAAGGTCTGAATTTAGTTTAATTATAGATGATAAAAAGAACAATGTAATCGGCCTGATGTTATTCATATTCACAAATTCATGCAGGGAAGTGCCATGGATGTGAGGCGATAGACGCAAAGACGTTTACCCAGGTGGCCCCTAACCATTTTCTATTTCACAATAAAAATCACACTGGACATTGTCTTTGTGCTTCTAGTGTATATAAGTGACCAGAGAGCATAAAACAGCATCAAAATAAAGCACAGGTATCAATAACAGTGCCAGTGAAGGATCCCTGCACCCCCAAACATTGGTCTTAGCTAAACCTCTAATGTCCTAAAATCCTAGAAATGTTATGGGTCCTAGAAATGTACAAGAATTAAAGAAACTTTCTAAAATCCAACAAACATCCTAAAATCTTGGAAACATTTTTTTAATCTAGAAACATCCTAAAATCCTAGAAATGATCTGAAATTCTAGAAACATCCATAAATCGAATAAATGTCCTAAAATCCTTCAAAATCTCCTAAAATAAAAGAAAGGCCTAAAATCCTAGAGACACACAATGCACTTTTTTAAACAAGGCAAGCTAGTCATTGCTTTTTTAATGTAGCTGTACATGTGTTTTTATTGATCTGTTGAACTGTTGTGTGACTTTTTGTGGGGCTTTTTTGAGTCTCATGGGTATGGATGCTTTTTCATGTTGGTGGAGCCCCCTAACGAAGGCAATTTTCTGTCACTACGTCATAGATTTTTGAATCTTGAATCTCTGAAACATGTATGGGGCTTCTGCAAGTGGCCCCTGGTCTAATTGTCATTTTGCAAAAGTGGCCCTCAAGCAAAGACAGTTGAGTTTCCGCGCATTTGATGAAGTGCAAGCTCAAGTGTTTTTCAGACACCGTAAAACAACTGACATAAACTATATCTCAAACATACTGCAGACATACACTCAAAGGAAACCACCAGATCCTTTGCTGTTTTGGCACTGATGGTTGGTCTTTTCTTTCAGTGCCTGGCTGTGTGGGAGTCCTTCCTCCTGTCTCAGAGAGCGGAACCCAGCGAGCAGAAAGACGGGGACGACGTCTCTTAAAGGGTGGAGATGATGAAACGTCTCTACAGCACACACTGTCGTCTCTCTGACACACCCAAAGAAAGACTTTGAACCGATGTCAACTCTCTCAAAAATGCATCAAGTACGAAACAAACACGCTGTGCCTCTGTCTCTCTCTCTTTCTGTCAGGCCAAAGAAGTTAGTCCCAGCTCAGCATTCCAGTGATGACTGTGCAGCACTCAGACCAACACTGTGATTCAATTATTCGACATATTGGTGTTTACACTCCTCCTGAGCAATTCCAAAAGTTTAAAGAAGGCTCCTGGCCCCTTAGCTGCACCCTGCTGCTTTTCTGTGCATCATTGTTCACAGTTACACTAATGGTACTCTGTGTGGACAACATAGGGACAGTTGAATATTCATATCTTCCACTGTGGCTGGAGAACAGCTGCATCCCATTTCAAAGCACACCTCCTTGAAAGGTTGCTGCATGATAACACTATGCTCACACTGCAGGCCCAAGTAGCCCAAATCTGATGTTTTCCCCCATGTGACCCAGACATGATTGTATGATGACTGTGTGAACAACACAAATCATATGGAATCTGATCTTTTCAAATGAGATTTGGGCCACTTTCACATGTGGTTTTAAATCAGTACAGATCAGATTTTTTTTTTAAATGTGACCTCAGTCTGAACAGCCGTGTGACCCATATTAGAGTTCAGTGCAACTTTTAAGTCACTCTAGATTGATAAAGCAAAAAATCGTCTCTAAAAAAAAAATCCAAATTGAGCACTAAGGCTTGCAGTGTGAAGATTAATTTAAGTTCTGGTCTCATCTTTACTTCAAATGCAAACAAACTAATGACTCATTCAGGTGGCACTCTTGACTCCAGTTGATGGAAGTTTCCAACTTTACCACCAGGAAGTTGTACTCGACTGACAGCATAAGAGTGGTAAACCATATTACAAGTTCCACGATAAAGGAGTCTAAAAGTTCCAAAGTATTGTGACTCTTTTTTTCTTTTTTTTTGTATTTGAAACGTGAGGAATGGAAGAGAAAAGTAAGGCTGTTTGCTGCCTTTTAAAAATGCTGCTGACTCACAATTTTACCAGAACAAATATGGACTGAGTTGTTAGCTGGCCCCTCAGCGCAGGAAGCCATTGTGCAGAAACAGAACATCAGGGATTTCTGGGAGCTGACAGTCCACAATTTCACAGAGGAATTGTGGATTCAGAACTCGCAGATGATCCGCTCAACTTTTGAAGAGTTATGTGATGCAATAACAGCTCTTGTAGCTCCTGCTGCAATATGAGGGAGCCAGTTCCTACTGACAAGCACATAGCCATAGCATCATGTTACCTAGAAAAGCCAAAAAAAAAGTTTCCATTGCAGTTTGGCAAAATATGGCTTTTTTTGCAATAGATGTTATTTTTTAACTTGACCTTTCCATTAGGAGCATCTCATTTTTGCAATTTCCGCAATTTGAGGGTTAATGGAAACCCACCTAATGAAGTCAGCCAATCACCTGAGATGAGCTCTGGTTGGTCAGAGTCCAACATGAGGCCTGTCATCTCCTTCAGCCAAGTCACAGCAACAAGTTCTGCTCACCTTATGCGACACAGTGGTCTTGTCAGTTATCTGGTCTGATCCTGGCACAAGTACATCCTCACACTCTCTTTAACAATAAAATAATGCTGCAAACATTTGACTGAAAGCAGATTTTCTGTCTAAAATGTTTTTTCTCATTACGTTACCTAAGAGGAATCCACCAGTGCACATTTATGCAAAGACACACACTAAAAAGTCAGAATTATAAAATTTCATAACAAAATAGCTCAAGAAATGCATTGATCACGCTACAGTTAGCGTTTTTCTTTCGGCTAACGTAACACACAGCACTGTCCATCTCCTGTTCAACACTGAGCAGAAAGCCTTAAATGTTTAATGAAATTCTCTTCAGAACGTTTGTTTTTGTGCCGATCGAGATTTCACGTTTACATGTGTGATGAAGAGGAGCTAAATATCTGCCATGTCTTTGTAACACAATGCTTTAGTAATCTTTTTATACTGATATAATTTTTTTTCTCTTTATTGCTTTTATCATTATTGAATATGTAAAAAATGATGATTAAAATTGATTTTGTGATTTTGAGATAATAATAAAGACAAGAGCTCACAGTATTAACTGTTGTGTTTGGAGACTGTAGAGGCAGCAGCAGGGATGAGTGTGTGTTGATGCGTCTCTCAGTTATCCAGACTCAGAGTCACTATCAGCTGGAAAAAAAATGTGTTTTGCAGGCTGTTTATTCACAGTGTCAAAGTGTCTTACAAAGTTCTGCAGGGCTCATCCTGAATACAGCGGCTTTGTTCAACTCTTTTTCACTCATTATTCCTCTTCAGCGACAGCATATCGATAAAATGTCTTTTAGAGAAATGTTTTTCGAGTAATGATTATCACTCCACTGGTAAACTGAAAAGTCTCGCTTGGCTTTGAAAAAGGTTTAAGATTATGACAAAAAAGTACTGCTGGAGTTTTGCTTCATACACAACAAAGTTTCAGCTGATGAGTTTTCAGATACAGAGAAGTCACTTCTCATAATGAAGAGCATTTTCAAGGAAACATTTGTTATCTCGGCATCCGTGAACTTTCAGCCTGTTTCTACACTGAATGCAGAGCCAAAAAGTATTTAAAAAAAATGTTGGCATGGAAAAAAACAATAACATTGCAACAAGAGCCATGAAACAGATTTGTTTTAACATTCGTCCCAGAACAAAATATGGCATTGTATATTTCTTCAGTTCACGTATATGTTACATCTGTTATTATTACAAAATATGTCAAAACTTTACATTTCAACAGCTGTGCTTAAAGGGATATTTCGCTGATTTTCAACCAGCTGTGAGTAGTATGTGCAGATGAACTGTGGTAAACTTCCTCCATCTAACTATTGCATAGATTTTCAAACTTTGCCAAATGACATAACTGACATCATTCAGTGGAGTTTTGCTGGCTCTTGGGGCTGATGCTCGAACTACAGGCTGTACATCCAGATTTTCATATTGCTCGCCAACCAGAACCGCATCCCCAAAGTAGCCTTGAGATGGACCCCACCTGGAAAAAGGAAAAAAGGGAGGCCAAAAACAACATGGCAAAGAACTGTGAACTCGGGGCTGATAAAGGCAAACCTGACATTGGGACGAGGCAGAACACTGTGCAGGACAGGACCAGATGGAGGAAGATACTCACAGCCTGATGTTCAAGGAACAAAGAGTATTAAGTAAGTAAGCGAGTCATTTCACCCATCCTCCACGGAGCAGTGAGGTCATGTGCAGCGCTCGGGGGCCACCTTCAGATCTTCAGCCGGTGCCCTGGTCAGGAGCACTGACAGGAGTATCAACCTAACATACATGTTTTTGATAGTGGGGGCACCGGAGCACCTGGAGGAAACCCAGGCAGACGCAGAACATGCAGACTCCACACAGAAAGGACCTGGGATGGCCGGGACCTGAACCCCAGACCTTTCTTGCTGTGAGGCCACAGTAAGAAGGTCCCATGTGCCCTGTTATGTTTATTATCTCTTGCTTTCCTACCTTCATTTCTTTCTGTATTTATCTGGTTTGTATTTTCTGACTGTTCAGCTATTTGGTTTTTAATGTGGTCTGCAAATAGAGTTTAACTTATCAGAAGATCTCAGATAAGTCGTCAATAGCTCATATCAGTCAGATTTTTTTCTTCTCCATAAAGAGCAGCTGTTAGAATGACCACAAATATCTGGTAATAGTCTCTGTCAGTTTAAGGCCAGTGGTTTGTACATCCTGTACAATAATTGTATGAAGGTGTAAAGAACCTCAGCAGCTTTGCTTGTAGCAAAACCTGACATTTCTTGTGTTTCCTTCCCCCAACATGCTGAGGACTGCAGCTATACATGCAGCACTAAGTAGGTTATCTTACACACTTAATCCCATTAAATATTAAAGAAGGTTCTTTAAATAAAGCAGTGCCTTGAAAATAAGGCCTTCCACAAACGCTTGTTCATAATGCAGCAGGGAATACAAGTGATGGAGGGGGGGAGGAAAGAACATGTGTATTACATGTACACACAACAGAGGTTTACACTGCTGACTGCTGTGTTGTGTGTTGACTGTGCTCTGCATGGGACTCCCTGTAGAGACAGGGACAGGAAATATATGTTTTGGAACACAGTTTAATTGCTGGGACAACATGTTTACATGCATACCTGACTGTCAAAGCTTGTCCTTGTGATTAGCTGAAACACAGAGAAACAAAAGGTCTGGCAACATTACCCAGCTGGTTTTGTTTTCACCTCTTGAGTCTGTGTGTCATTATGGTGCAGCATGGTCCTAGAGACACCCACTGTAGTGGGACCTTCCACACATGTCATAACATGAATACACCTATCCCATTAAAACCCATTAAAACCTCTGACAGATGAAGCTAATAACACTGATAATCTTGCTACAAAGCAATGTTCTGCTGGGAAACCTTGGTTGCTGGCAGTCACGTGGATGCCACTTGACACGATCTACCTGCCTAAAATACGTTATAGACCAAGTACCTCCCTCACGGCAACGGTACTTTCTGATATCAATATAAGGGTCAAGTTTGAAGATAGGTGTGGTCTGAGGAAAGGGTCAAGTATGGGAAGGGGCCATTGACCCCAAGTGCAGAGAATTTACAAATTTGATAAACATGAAAATGTCGCTTTCAGCTCTGAGACCTCTTTTCAACCAACGTAGGACCAGTTCACCCTCCTAAGTTTGAGGCGTACAAAGCAATTTCACAAAAAAAAAAAAAAATGGCTCTGAACCTGAAAAGTTTGTTCTCAGCTGTAACCAAAAAATACCTCTTTTTTTTCATCTTAAGTGTAAACTGTGATGACATCAGAGGGTGAGTCATATTGTACAGGTTGGAAAGAGAGCACAGAGAAAGCAACAATGGAGAATATAAGTCAGAAATTGTCAGGAAAAAAAGGGTGCATGGTGGTTTCATTAATAGTTGGATCATGTTTTTTTGGGGGGGTCAAAACAAATATCTGTAATAACAGAACAAAAGGGACACAGGCAATGAATGCAATCCACAGTTTTGTTTCTACTGTTTACTGCTGCCTTGTGCAACACCCTCGTTTGATGACACATCCTACAATGTTACAGTGGTTCTAATCAAAACTTGCTAGATAAAAGAGCTGGTGTGCTAGACAGGTTCAAAAAGGTTCAAAGACTCCTGAACTGAACCGGTTCAAGAACCAGAGGTGATTTGGTGGAAATCTCAGAGAGAGAAATCTGCATTCATCAAGGAGCTCCAGTTAAAAAGGTAAGAGGGACTAAACACACCAACATGGTCTCACATACATCGCAAAAAGTCAAGATCCTACTGTAACATGTTGACACTTATTTTCATGTCTTTTCTTTTGTTACTTTTTTGTGATGAAGGCATTTTTGGCGTTGTGCACTTACACCAAAAGCACTGACAGAGTGGAGCTATTTGACAAGTTTTTGAGTTCAAAGACAGAGGAACCAAAGGATCAGTTAGATAATGGGTTTATTATATTCAGAATTGCAGCCCCAGGCCCAAGGGAGCTGATAAAAACACATACATGTCCATATATAGTTTAATGCATGACATTACAATAGATTTCGGTTAAATTCAAATTATTATTTCAAGGCAAGTAAGTGCTTCTGGGGTCACTGCCGAGTCGACTGCTGAAAAGCCAAACTGTGTGTTTGTGAGTGATTTTAAAGATTTACATCTTACATCAATATTTCTAGTAGGTAATGTTTAATTCATTCCCTGATGTGTTTATACAAAATGTAACTTCATTATTATTTCATTATAGACCTTAATTCACGGTATAAACTATTTTCACCAGCATATATCAACCTGAAGACATTTATTATGTCCATTAAAATGATGTGTTGCTGTCACTCTGACATCAGCAGCACTTTAACTGCTCCACACAGAGATGTTATTTTATAAGGGGATTTATATAAAGCCAAATCACCTTCAGCATTGTTTTAGGATTTGTTCACTGTGTTGATAGATGAACAGTGATGCTGTGCATCATCCACACTAGAAATCTCTCAGAAGAGAGCTAACAGTTCTTATCCATGAATTATTATTTCTCTGTAAAAAAAATAATATACTATGACTTGAATATCGTCACTTGTTTATGCTTCCACCTGATGCAACACAGTGTCAACACAGTGCATCTTTGAAGCTGCTTCATAGTTGCGCTGCTGAGCAGCTGCAACGTGCTTTAAACATACTGCACTTTAATTGTTGGTAAGGCATTACAACCAGACAAACTGACAACAGCAAATATCTGCTTGATGAGGAAAAAGCACTTTTTTGAGTTTTCCACTGCAACTTCTCTTCTATATAAAAGTTACATGTATCATTTTGTCAGTGTGTGTGTGTGTGTGTGTGAGTCCATACACGTGTTTAGTACCGATTTGTGTGAACGCACTGTTTGTGAATGAGGACCATGTGTGCTAACTAAAGGCTAATAAATGTGTTGAATAGATTTCCTTCATCGCAAACATCTACAGAGATAATTTTTTAAAGCAACTGAGACCTTTTTGTTTAATTGAGTTGGGTGAAACCACTGGCAGGACTAGAAATTAGGATAGGAACTGCGTAATCACCCTATTCTGATTCTGAACCATTTGTTTGGTATTATATATGGCAACTGCTGCAGCAGCATGATACATGGACGCATGGCACCACTTGAGAATGCAGCCAGATGGAACCTGGTGCGTCCACATGATACACCACTGGATGGTGTAAGGTTGAAACACTGCCAGTATATCAGGAGCGTGAGGCCGCCTATAGGGTGGGCAGGAGGGCTGGTTGATGGATCCAACAAACCCTGGACTTTTATGCAGGAGTTCGGTGATTGCTTCCCTTCTGAATGTGATGTTTTTTTTCTACATCTTATACTGACCATCTATGCCAGCATTTGTGTTTGTTGACTACCGGTGTTGGTGTAGACGCATAAGTCAGCTACAAGATGGCAACATGTGAAAAATTTGGGATGAGAGCCTGTTGACCCAGAGTTTGCAACTGTTCTGGGAAAAATATATTGTGAGGACCTACTGATTGCAGTTAGTGCTCACATGAAATAATACATGACAGAGTTACAACTGTACCTACAAAATGTTATTTCCTAATTTCCATTGGCATGTAATGCTCATAAAACAACAAAAAGTAAACCAGGAATTACCCAGTTTTTTTTTGTTCTTTTGGCTCCTTTGCTGGCTCAAACTGCCCTCTGCAGGACACTCCTTCACTGGACAAGCAGCTGAATAATGTATCTTCTCCATTAAAAGGCTGGTTCTTCTGGCTGGTATCTCCCTTCGCTTGCCTCATTTCTTGGAGCCCTGGGGCAGCACATATGGACTAATGGAGAATCCCTCAGATGAAGAAAAGATTCATTATAAATATCTTCACAGCTACAGCATTGGCTTGGCGAAGACTGCATGTTCTATTAGCATAGATGAAGTAAAGCCCAAAATGCTGGTGCTGTGTGACATGCTCAGTGTGATGGAGTCAATCCAAATATGGCAGCACTGACAGGCCTCCAGAGGCCCTGCAGGCGTGGTTCTTTGTGTGTCTGTATATGTAATGTGAATGAATATGTTCATGCTGAATGTGTCCATGACACACACACTCACATTATTAATGCATTTAACCATGCATGCCCTACTTCTGCTCTATCTGCTACAATATGGGCAAGCTGAAGCAAACATCAGCTGATGATGAGGAGCTAAAGGTGGTTTCGTCAGGCCTTCTCTGAAGATAGGACTTTATATAAAAATGTAGCTATGGACTGGTTGAGCTGCCCTTGTAAAACACTCAGCCATAAAACAGCATGCATGGAGTGCTGCTCGGGTTTGAAAATGGTGTCCCACTGGTGCTCTTCAGTTTGGGGATCTAGTTTAGAACTGCTGAATAAATCTGAGGAACTGAACAGGTTCATCATTTAAATACTTTTCATGGCTATTTAGTCATAGCAGCAATCAGTCTTGTAGTCAAGACCACCTAAATGGAGATCAGGTCATAACCAGCTTGACTTCAGACCAAGGCAAGAGCAGGACTTTGAGGGGTTGAGACAAAGCCAAGTCTAGACAAAACCAGTGTGAGTCCCTGACTGCATAACACACTCAGGACGAAATGTGGAACATGCTGCAAATTCACCTGTAAGACCCACATTTCCACTCTTCATCCATCTCTTTTAGTGCCATATACTTGCTGCATGTGTGGATGTATAGGTGTACCATTATAAATGCCATGATAGGATACTCAAAAGGCATTGCAGAGATGATTATTAATTAGCAGAAATGAAATCAGCTATCCTTATCCAACGTTTCCTTTTTGCACAGACAGTTCAGTGATATCCCTGCAGTTTTTGGACTTGACCATTCTTGAAATAAAATCTGAGTCCGCTTTGTCTGAGACCCGGAAAAGGCTGAGTAAAACTTTCAAAAAGTTGTCTTGAGACCAAGGCCAATCTACAACACTAGCAAAGACTACTATACACATACATATACATACATATACATATACATGTAAGCATGGACGCTTCCAGCTGCCTCTCTCAGCTTTGCCAAAATTTTGCTTTTTGTGGTTGGCTTTGCATGTTCTCCTCTGTCCTACACGGATTCTTGTACTCCTTGTATCACGTAGGCATTTTAACCCGATTCCACTCAGCAGCTGTCTGGCCGACTGGTGAGTTATCATAACACTGTGAAAGCTGGCTTTTGACATAGGCATTTTATGCTGAAATTAGTGATGAAACAGTGCTATATGACGACTTCAGAATGAGGACCAGCTCAGCTGAAAGTCATCAGGATGAGGAACTTAGCTGCTGTCTGTACTCTGTATGCCAAAAGCACAGATAGAGTGGCGCTATTTGATGAGTTTGGAGTGAGAACGGGCATGTAAAATTCATTCATTATGCAAAATGAGAAAAAAAACTTCAACTTAGGGTTGATGTTTTGTACGTGTTCACTTTATCCATAAAAAACAAGCACGGGTTTGGTTTGTGATATCAGTACAAATCAGCATGCTGGCCGATTACATTATCTCATTTTAAAGCAAAAATCTGATGATACAGATGACATGCCGATATTATCATGCAGCGTATTATATATTTGTTTTGCCCACAGCCTCTTTGATTGTCTGACCGCCTTTTCACTGACTTCACCATGATCTCATTAATAACTGATAAAAAATGATAAAATAAGTAAAGCCAAGCTGTCACAAAGTGGACGTATCCTTGAACTGCTTTCATGTTTATTTTTATCATCTGGTCTTGAGAACAATCGCTTCAGTAAATCCCTTTTTTAGTGAAAGCAAGGATGCTAAATCAAATCAGATATTATTGTAATTATAATAAGTTGTTATGCATAAACACTGAGACTCATGAAACAGCAGCCTCCAGGCCAGCTCAGACTGATGGAGGGAACATTGTATTATCTCTGTGCAGCCATCTTGTCCTTCTCTGAATCACACAAGTTCTTTAAAATGAATCACCACATTTTTTTTCCTGCGATATCTCATCCTATGAACACTGATGGCCCGGCCTGCTCTTTCTATTTCTGACATCATGGGAGCGTGGCGTCCCACGCAGTGAGCCCCGAGGCCAACTGAGATCTGGACTCACAGTCAGCGTGACATAATACGACTTAATGACCACGGCCCACTCCCGATGCCACGCAGGCATCACTGCCTCACCATCTTATCTTCTGATTTCATATGATCGGCTTGCCCTGACCCTGGGATGAATACTGCTCATGTGTTAGCAGGATTTGCTGTGTGGAGTCCTCTGTGGGGACTGTGGGGGGTTGAGAGGAAATCCTTCCTCCACTCTGTAGATGTGTGTCTTTCTTTCTGTCCTTGCCATTTAACAAGACGAGTGAGCGTGTGTAGATTGGATGTGGACGATTGCAAGAGCTGCTCATTGAGATCGATACAGAGCCATGTTGCCGCGCAGTGACTCATCCACCACAGAGCTCTGGGGGCCAAAGGGCCTCGCTGAGAATGTGGATGAACGGACAGAGAAGAAGAGGATTTATCAGTCCTCCTCAGAATGATATTGGACGACTTATGGCCCTGTTGGAGCGCTTTTATTTAAACACAATTACTTGTTATCCTTTATTTTATTTAGAAAATGACAAAATCACACAATGGCATGAGCCAAAAAGATTTTTTTTTTTTTATACTGACAAGAGTTCATTGTATTGTTAGCTTTCTGGAACTTTTTATTATTTTTTGGTGGAAATCTCAGAGAGATTTTTTTAACAATAGCACAAATACACTCACAGTGACTTCAACAGCAAAATAAGGCTAAAGATGAGTCATCCTCAACACCAAAGTGTTGAAGATACCATGATTATGTTGCTGAAATTATTAACCCTTAGGGCCCACTTTATCATTATACATACTCGTATCGTTTTGCATATAATGCACTTTATAAAATATAGCCTTTAAAAAAATATATAAATAAAAAATATTCCCTTCTTTAACTGAGTTATTTTTTTTACCAACATCAGTCCTGATCATAAATATCAAATATTATTATTATTATATTTTTAGAATATTAACCCTTTAAATGCCAGATTTTGTCATGATGCCACTATTTTTTGATGATGTCAGCCTGGGATATGTCAATGATTTGCAGCAACATTAAATAAAAATGACGTCATCAGCTGGAAAATAGTTAAAATGACAAATTCCAAGGCATGAGCCCAGAATGATAAATACTTGATAATAGAATTCACATTTGTATGCTTTGATGGCTGTGGCAGTTTCAGAAGCTGAGCTGGATATCCCAAGATTAAACAAAAATACGCAATCATGGCAAAATTTATGCCATATGCATGAACACAGCCAAAATGATCAAAAAATGAAAATGAAAAGCTCGTGACATGAGCCAAGAAGTATTTTACAAAACCAAAACACTGCTGATGTGATCCTTTTAAACTTTTAGGACCGGCCCATCTGAAGATCTCTGCACGGGCCGGGGATGAAGGGTCACAGAGAAGAAAACAAAATTTTTCAGGGCATCAGTACTTGCATTACAGAAAAACCAATGAACCACAGATGGCAACATTTGTGCTGCTGTAAGTCAGCAGCAGGAGGATGTATGTGAATAGGACACACACCATGGTTCAAGAAACGGTTGACATGGCTGAATTATCCGAGGTTCCTTCTGAATTATTATTAACATGATGTTGACCTGATGAAAGATGCAACACCCCTGGTGATTCAAGTCTCATTTCTGGCCATGCATTGAACAATAGCCGTTAAAACGCAAAGAGCTCAAAAGTATTTGACCTATTTTTCATTCACTGTTACAGGCTGGAGTAATTTCTTCCCTGTCATGACTTTCCTGTGCGACCATGATTTAATGATCTGTTCACCATTAAAAAGCGGCCCGTAAGACAGATACATTAGCACTGTTGCAACATCTGGCAAATAATGATAACAAAACTAGTTTAAGCAAATTGCAATGGGTTCAATAAGTGACCTTTGGGGGGACATGTGGTTACAGCATTGGGTAAATTTCTCTTTCCCAAATGCTCTCATCCAAACGATTTCAAAACCTTTAAGTACGTATATTTTTTTTAAAAAAATTATGACGTCAAACTGTAAACAATGGATTCCAAATTAGTCAGACAGAGAGGCACCTCTCTCCTCCATGATTCATGGTTAAATCTCAGTGCACATGACAGACTGACCTGGACTGACAGAACTGACAGAGCCTACACTGAAGTTAACCCTTTCTGTTCTCCAATCACTCTCTACTCCACAGTAAAGTGTTTTCTGGTCAAAATCTGGTGGAAAAGGGGGAAGGTGTATTCTTATTAACTCTGCATTTTAATGTGTACTTCTTTTAACTCTGCATTCTTGTCTGCATTTTTGCACACAGTTTTTACAGGGTAATGTTTGTGCAGCCAACAATGCATAAACCATTTGGCCGTTTTATGATGAATGTCACTGAACTAACACAATGTGAAGGGAAAGAAATACTGTTTTGTTATTGTTGACATGTTCAGTAAATGGGCTGAAGTTTTTTTTCCCACAGCTAAACACAATGCCAGCGCAGTAGCAAAAGCACTGCTCACTGAAATAAGACCCAGAAGGGGTATTTTAACAATCAGTCGGCAATGTGCTCTCTAAAGTGTCACATTTTTTAGGCTTCATATCATCACTTCTAACACGTCATCACTGTTATATCATCCACAGTGCACCACTGCTGTGGAATGTGAAAATGGTACAATAAAGGCAAAACTGGCGAAGGGTTTCTATGAAACCAGACTGTCATGAGTTAAAGCACTTCTGCCAGTGCTTTTTCAAATGTGCACTCGCATAAGAAACGACAGTCTCACTCCACTTTAAATCGTGTTCACGAGACCACCCCTAAATGAAACAGGTCCAATTAAGCACTCTATTCCAACTACAACCTCATGTGATGATAAAATGCTGTGATATTGTGCCAACCTGTTTACTATTCTGTTAGCATTGCATTATCAGGTGAAAAGTGTCCTCAGCAGCCACAGTGGTGCTTCAGAACCTGAAGCCATGGGTGCTCATTTAAGACCACATGAGGCGTCAATGGAAGCAGAGACAATATCACTGTCCATTCCAGGTGCTCCCCACTGAAACAGCTGTAAAGGTTGAACTAGGCTACTTGGGTCCATGCCAGCCATTCCAAACTCGTCCCAGAACCATATGACACAAGGCCCTCCGCGTTGAGGATTGGTCAGGAGTGTAGGCGGATCGCTGCTCCTAAGGGTGACCAACACACACTCCCGGAAAAGATCTAGGATGACAGTATTGGCATACTGTCTGAGGACACCAACAAAACGATCCAATGAGTGAGGGGTGAAACGGCGCCCTCCTCCTACAGGTAGTGTGCCAAGCTACCACCTAAGTGATGGCAGTAGACAACTGTTTCAACAACGAGGGATCAGCGATGGAACCCAGTTCTTTCAGACGCTGGCATTCATTCCACATACTGGGTGTCGTCTCAGGTGCTCTTTATCTTTCTTGTTCCTCTTTCAGTTATTATAGTGTTTCCTTCTCATTTTTACCATGACAGTTACACATCCATTTCACATAACAACACTGCCGCAACATAGAATACACCAGACGGGTCATTAACAAAGACACTGACCAAACTAAAAACGCTCACCAAGGAACTGAAAAGGAATGTGTAACAAACACAACATGGATGATGGACTGGTTTGACATAATGTTTGAAACAAGAAATCATTTATTCTGTTGTATCTGTACTTAATGTCTCTATGGTAGTGTTTGCTCTGTTAAGATGTTTCATTTTTCCTTGTATTAGAGGTCTTATTGCCAGAGTTACTGAAAGGTCAGCTACACACCAAATTCTTGTTTTTTTTTAACTTTAAAATAAAACCCTGATAGCAAACATTACATTCCGTTATAACTATGTAGTTGTTTAGCTTAGCCTTGTATTTATGATAGCCACGTGGTACTGTCACGACCTGGAGCTTGCATAAATGGAGCCCGGGTCAGTTTAAGGTGGCAGTGCTGTTTGGGCTGTGATTGCTATGTGGTGGTAGCTAGCGTTAGCCTTGTACCTGTGATAGCCACGTTTTAGCTTAAGCTTAGCCTTGTATCTGTGATAGCCATGTAGTAGCTTAGATTAATGTTGTATCTGGTAGTATCGGCACCGTCACTACCTGGAGCTTGCATAAATGGAACCTGGGTCTGTTGAAGGTGGAAGTGCTGTTTGGGGTCCATAGGAGCAGTGAGAGCTGGCACTAGGGGAGTGGCTCTGGGACGCCAGAGTTCACTGCCTAGCCTCCTGGAGGTGTTGTGGGACTAATTAGGTGAAACACTGATGAGAGGAGGTTCCTACCTGATGACCCCAAAGACATGTTCATCTTCACTGCTCTTTGGCCTTTATATTTAAGCCATAAAAGCTGTATAGTGACCCTAGGTTCTTCACTGACTACTTATCCTTTATTGGAGCATAAGTTTCTTGTGTTTAGTTGAACTCCCCGTCCGTGTGAAGGGGAGGAGGAGGGGGTAGCAGAGCTTTCAGCCTGATCTGGTGGGGGTGATTTTTAGTCTGTTCAGACCTGCCGCCCAGGCTCTGCCTCCTCTTTCTTTCTTTTCTATCACTGGTCTCTGGCCTTTATATTTAAGTCATAATTGCTGATTAGTGACCCTAGGTTCTTCATTGAGTGTGTATCCTTTTCTGGAGCACAAGTTTCTTGTGTTTTAGTTGAGCTATGGCCATAGTGTGGCCACGGGGGGAATTGTAGAGACAAAAAAAGTCCTTTACCATATATATTCAAATTAATCACCTTATATTTACCTTATACATTCACCTTAATCACCTTATATTAACTTTCAAAGTTAGCTCATATGAACTTGTGCTAAACATCTGACCAACTGTCCTTGGAAGTTTCATTTCTGTGTGAGGAAACTTGCTGTTGCTGGGAAAAGGAGACAATCATTCCTTGTTCCAGAACACCTTATCTCAGTGGAGGTAACCTACCTGATTTTCCTAAGACTGTGTTTTTATATAATATAAATATGAGAATGAATGTGATCTTAGTCAGACTTATTCGCTACACTCTAGGTGTCTGAGTTCTGTCCTTTCAGCTGAAATAGATTGACTCTGTTAAACCCTTTTTCTTTTTTCATTGTCTCGTATTGTTTCATTAAAATATACAAAAGACAGATGCTTTTGTTTATCATTTATTTGTTCACTTCCACCACAGAGGACACTGAAAGAGAAAATGGTTTGACAAGAAAATGGAAGCAAAAATAAGTTGCCTGGAGGTTTTTCTGTTCTTACTGGAATCTTTAGATTAATAGCATATACAATCGAATCAATATAATTATCCTTAAACACATCATAATCTCAGATTAATATGTTATTTTATGCCCCGCGACCCTTACGAGGACAAGCGGTTAGAGAAAATGACTGACTGACTGACTGTTATTTTATGTTCCTCTAATGCAAAACTATTTCAACTTATGTCTCCTCACATTGGACAACTTGTGGACAATGAAAACCATGTTATCCTCCTATCTTGGTAAGAGTGGTATTAACCACATTTTTTCATAGGCACAAGAGGGGCAAACATAAGAAAACCTAGAAATTAAGTAAATTACAGTGTCATAATAAGAACAAATCATGAATGCAAAACTAAGAGGAAATTTATTGTTATGTCGTTTCCTTACTTACTTTTACTCGAGATATTTAGTTTGTTCTACTTGAGTCAAAATATGCCAGTGGTTTAGGAATGGTGAACATAGCTGTAGTGCCTTTATTTTGGAGGTACATTAAAGTAGTAGACCGATTTCCTGGCCAGCTTCTGCTCTGTAAGCAGTGGTGGCACTTTCTACAAGTGATATAGGCGGCTAGTTGTAATCACAGTCTTAACATTGTGCAAGTTAAGTGGATGTCAGAAGACCTTTGCGCTATCCAGTAAAATGAGCATAATATTCTCATAATTTGTTCAATGTAATCTTGTCAATTGTAGCTTCTACTGATGAACTTGAAAAACTACAGTTGTTTGAAGGAGAAATGATGATCTCACAGCAATACAAAGTAGATTTTAAAGAGGGAATTATTAGATATCGTTTAAAGTGAAAAGACTCTTTTCCATGTGGGGAAAAAAATGTTAATTTTTAACAGTTGTCTCATCAATGTGGATAACTGAATTTGTGCTCATTCAAAGGTAATGAAGGGCTTGATTACATCCCAAGTTTAAGTACAAACTTAACTTGTACTTTTACTTTTTGTTGTTACTTTTCATGATCACATACTGTTTTACTGTTTATTATTCTAAGCAAGTTAGGTTGCATTTTTTTTTTGTGGCATTTATTTTATATTGTTATTGAGCATTTATTGATTATTAATTTATCTGACTATAATAACACATGGACATCATGTTTCTGGAGCACACATTCCTATCTTATTTTTTGTTGTTGGCTAGGTTTTTTTTCATTTGCATTTTATTGAGGGGATGGGGGGGAGGGGGGTCTTGATTACTGATTACAATACTTTCATCATGTTGTCTTTTTTTTCCACACTAAGGTAAGGGGTGTGATCATTTTTACATTATTTCCTTTTTCTATCTTTTTTTTATTATCCTTCCAACCAGCATACATCAGCAGCGCCGCGTTCTTCCCCTTTGACAAAGCCGAGGCAGCTCCCCTACATTCCCACCACAGTGTGTATGAATGAACGGCTGGCAGACTGAATGGGAGGTTGATTACTTACTGCCGTGTCAGTAATCTACCTCCTGAGACTTCCCGGCTCCCACCAGGTTTACTGCTTTCATCCATTTCTCTTCCCTGAGAATAAGGAGCGAGGGAGGGAGACGGAGAGAGGCAGTGGGTAGATTGGTGGGCGAGTACAGTTAGAGGGAAATGGGGTTTAGAAGTGTGCATTCCCATTACAATAGGCTAAATCCCCTACACTGTCAATTAGAGTGGAAGCAGCATCTGCAGAGGATTGGGCTGAGTGTAACAGGTGGAGATGAGTGACAGTAGGCCTGCTGGGACACTTTTAATGAGGCAAATGTGTTTCTCTTGTCAGATTATGACGGCAAGAATCATTGCGCGGTACATAAAGATCAGGTTTTGTTATCAAAAGCCCCCCTCCGCAGAGGACACAGACAAGCACTGACAATCCACTCAGTGGCATTATCTGAACACGCACTTACACAGCTGCCTAAATCCTCTTTAAATCTTCCATTGTTCACTTCTGTTGGTGACTCAAAATAAACGTCAGTGTAGTAAACACATTTCGTGTGCAAGGGGACTTTTCTAAAATAAGACTTTCTTTGGAGGATTCAGCTATGGTTGTGGATGGATGTGGTTTATGACGGTTTATGGAGGCTGACAATGTAGTCAGGTCACGACAGTATACAATGCTGTTTTTTTGTTTTTATTTAAATTTTTTAATTAAATTTCTTATTTAAATTTTTATTTAAACAGCATGTACAATACAACAGAACAACTCTGTGGCTACAGTTCAGTCTGAGCTGAAACCCAGTAAAGGAATACTTCAGCATTTTGAGAAATCCACTTGATGCAGCCGGTTCTCATTCCAAACTTGTAAAATAGTACCATTTTGGCAGTGCTTCTGGCATAAGTGTGCAACACCAAAAGGACAGCACCTGCTGTATCCACATTAAATACACCATCAGATTGAAATGCTGCTGGTAACAATGTCATATACCTATCTTGAGGGCATGTATAGGGTAGGCAGGAAAGATAGATGGGTCAAACAGACCTGGACTTTCATGCAGGAGTCTGGTGTTTGATTCCTGTTTGAATGTGATGTTTTTTTTTCCACATCTTACCATGTGACTCAAGGACAAATGTAATTTTGTTACACTTTACTTGTAACAAACTTTATTTAAAAATTGATTAATAAATCTACTTTTTACCTTCCTTCTACTGCTAATCCTAACCATCTGAACCAGCAAGTGGGTTTGTGTTACCATGCACTTTTGTTGCCTAAATATAATGACATGCAGCGTCATCCCACCATGTGCTTGTGTTGACATCATGGTAGTGGCAACCCGGAAAGGAAAAAAATCTGATTGTTCTCAATTCGTTCATATTAGTTATCCGGAAATTCATATTGAGTTACAAACAAACAAATCACACAGCTTTTAGTTAGTTTGCCTTATTTGCAACATTTCTGTTGCACAGCCATGTTTAGGCCAGGGAATAACCAGTTTTATTTTTTTTTAAAGACTTTTTTTTGGCTTTTTGCCTTTATTAGAGACAGGACAGATACAGCATGAAAGGGGGAGAGAGTGGGGATGACATGCAGTAAAGGGCTGTGGCCAGAATCAAACCTGTGGCTGCTGCAATGAGGACACAGCCTCTGAACATGGGGCACCCACCATAGCAACTGAGCTACTGGGTGCCCCAAGGGACTAATCAGTTTTAGACTTGAACTGTGACCCTTACCCATAGAATTACAAAACACTGAACAAATGTTGAATTGTTTGCAATTATGTTTTTGCACAGCCATGTTCAGGCGTTGTAATAAACTGTTTCATACTTAATTACACACTTATGACTATTAAAAATAAACCCATTGTCCCCATAAGAGGACATCCCCAAAACTAATTTAGCATTAATCCCAAATAACTAGGACAAATTAAAATGCATACCAAGCAAAGGCTCAGTTCTCAGGAGGTTAAAATTAATATGTCAGTTTCACTACTGCTGAAGTTCTTTTTACAGCATTTGTTTGGTGGCATCCTTCCAATTCTTAGGCATTTGCCAGAGTATTTGCACATCACACAACCCCCGCTTTTAAAAAGTGTTAAGGGGGTGTTAACTGTATTAATTCAATGCATAATCAAGTAGCATTCATCAATTATCCTTACTTCATTATACTTAAACATGTTTCTTGGCATTCTTGGACAAGTCTGTAGAATCAGTTTTGGGGTAAAACCTTCTAATAGTTGCCAGTTGAGTGATCCCTGTAGGGAGATGGACAGGTTCTGGACCCCGTAGGTGGCTCTGGCTCAGAGAGTGGAGCAGGTTGTCCACTCATCAGAAGACTGGCAGTTTGATGCGCTGCTCCTCCAGTCCGTAAAATTATATATATATATGTATATATATATATATATATATATATATATATATATATATATATATTTAGGCATGTAGACATGGTCAGGACGATCTGCTGCAGTTCAAACCGAGCATCAGAATGGGGAAGAAAGGTGATTTAAGTGACTTTGAACGTGGCATGGTTGTCGGTGCCAGACGGGCTGGTCTGAGTATTTCAGAAACTGCTGATCTACTGGGATTTTCACACACAACCATCTCTAGGGTTTACAGAGAATGGTCCGAAAAAGAGAAAATATCCAGTGAGCGGCAGTTCTGTGGGCGAAAATGCCTTGTTGATGCCAGAGGTCAGAGGAGAATGGCCAGACTGACTGGTTCGAGCTGATAGAAAGGCAACAGTAACTCAAATAACCACTCGTTACAACCGAGGTATGTAGAAGAGCATCTCTGAACGCACAACATGTCAAACCTTGAGGCAGATGGGCTACAGCAGCAGAAGACCACACCGGGTGCCACTCCTGTCAGCTAAGAACAGGAAACTGAGGCTACAATTCGCACAGGCTCACCAAAATTGGACAATAGAAGATTGGAAAAACGTTGCCTGGTTTGATGAGTCTTGATATCTGCTGCGACATTCGGATGGTAGGGTCAGAATTTGGCGTCAAACAACATGAAAGCATGGATCCATCCTGCCTTGTATCAACGGTTCAGGCTGGTGGTGGTGGTGTAATGGTGTGGGGGATATTTTCTTGGCACACTTTGGGCCCCTTAGTACCAATTGAGTATCATTGCAACGCCACAGCCTACCTGAGTATTGTTGCTGACCATGTCCATCCCTTTATGACCACAGTGTACCCATTTTCTGATGGCTACTTCCAGGATAACGTGCCATGTCATAAAGCTTGAATCATCTCAGACTGGTTTCTTGAACATGACAATGAGTTCACTGTACTCAAATGGCCTCCGCAGTCACCAGATCTCAATCCAATGGAGCACCTTTGGGATGTGGTGGAATGGGGAGATTCGCATCATGGATGTGCAGCTGACAAATCTGCAGCAACTGCGTGATGCTATCATGTCAATATGGACCAAACTCTCTGAGGACTGTTTCCAGTACCTTGTTGAATCTATGCCACGAAGGATTAAGGCAGTTCTGGAGGCAAAAGGGGGTCCAACCCGGTACTAGCAAGGTGTACCTAATAAAGTGGCCGTGTATATATATATATATATATATATATATATAATATATATATATATATATATATATATATATATATATATATATATATATATATATATATATATATATATTTGAAGTCAAACCAATTTGCACAGTTATCAAAAGGTTAAATAGATTTTTTTTTAAAAAAATGTGTGTGTGTGTGTGTGTGTGTGTGTGTGTGTGCATGCATACATGCGTGCGTGTGTGTGTGTTCGCAGGCATTGGTCCATATATTCAGCCTTGGCAGGACATCATGTAATTGTGCCGTGAGTGTGAGAGCTGCCACAGGACTTAGTGATTGTAATGGGTCCATAGACCTTCCATTATGTGAGCTGGGAGGACAGACGAGACAACAGAGTCCTGTCCTGACTGAGCTGCATGCTGTCTGACACAAACAACTGCTGCTATGTCTGGGCTTATGTTGTTGATAATGGAGGAGTCTAAAGTAAAAGGGTTACTTAACAAATCTATCTGAATGTACAGAGCAGTCTTATTTTTCTACAACTATTGGCCAGATTGCCTGGATATTCAGTGTGGATTTTCAATGTCCCCAGAGGATGGTTAGTGAATTTGGCGACCCTCCGTTTGGACAATATGATATTTAGAAAACATGCTATACTATGTCATGTTTTATGATTTTTGGATGTCATACGATACTATGTCATAATTGATGATTTTTGGACAGCATACCATATACCATACTATATACTGTATAGTATGTAGCTTTTATTTTTCAGCTACATACTATACAATGTCACTATTTATGTTTTTTGGAACATTCAAAACTATGCCATTTTTTTTAGTATTTTTTAACGACATACTATACTATGAAGTTTTTAATGATTTTTGAAAGCATACTATACTATATAGTTATTTTTTTAATAATTTTTGGACGACATATTGTACTATGTCGTTTTTGATGATTTTTGGACGACATATGATACTATGACGTTTACATTCATTTTTAGATGACATACTATGCCATGACGTTTTTGATGATTTTTGGACAACATACTAAACTATGATGTTTTTCATGACTTTTTGATACAATACAATATTGTGACATTTTGTATGATTTTTGGACGACAAACTTTTCTATGACTATGCTATAATGTTTTTGGTCTTTTCTAAGAAATGCTATATTTGAATGGTTTTGGCCCTTTTTTCGACATACTATACCATGATGTTTTTAGTCATTTTTTAAAGACATGCTATGTTATGAAGTTTTGGACTTTTTATCGACATTATATACTATGACTTGTTTCAATATGCTTGACTTTGTGGTTTTGAGCTGTTTTTTGGACATGTCATATTTAAACATTTTTTGACTATGTTTTTGGTCATTTTCTCGACATGCTATAACACAATGTTTTGGGATATTTATTCCACATTCTATAATATGATGTGTCTTGACATGCTATTTTATGTACTTTTCAGTTGTTTTTTGAACATGTCATATTTTGACATCTTTTGTATACTATGATGTTTTTGGTCATTTTTTCGACATGCTATGTTATAATGTTTTTGCCCCTTTCCTCATCATTTTATACTATGATGTACCTCGACATGCTATGTGGTTTCAGCTGTTTTTTGGACATGTCATGTTTTGAGATTTTTCGACATACTATACCATGACGTTTTTGGTAATTTTTTCGACATTAAATATTATGATGTTTTTGGACATTTTATTGACATTGTACACTATATATTATATAATATATATCTTGTTTTTGGCTTTTTCACCTTTATTTGATAGGACAGAGTATACATGTGAAAAGGCGAGAGAGAGGGGACGACATGCAGCAAAGGGCTGTGGCTGGAGTCACACCTGCATCCACTGCGGCAAGGATTCAGCCCCTGTACATGGGGAGCCCGCTCTATCCAGTCAGCCACCGACGCGCCGGACATTTTTCAACATACTATACTGTGACGTTTTTATAATTATGTTTTTGGACATTTATTCGACATTCTATACTATGATGTGTCTCAACATGCTTTAGTATGTGTTGTTCAGCAGTTTTTTGTCTTTTACTCATGGTTTTTTTCATTATTTTTGGATGACATACTGTACAATAACATTTTTTATTATTTTTGGACGACATACTGTACAATAACATTTTTTTATTATTTTTGGACAACATACTATACCCTGACATTTTTGATGATTTTTGTTCGATATACTATACTATGTTGTTTTTTTTTTTATGATTTCTGGATGACATACTTTACTGTGACATTTTTGACGATTTTTTGACACCATACCATTCTGTGGCGATTTTTGTGATTGTTGGATGACATCACGTTATTAATTATTCATGGGCAACATATTATACCACATCTTTTTTATAATTTTGGGGCAACATACTATATCATGACGCTTTTAATGATTTTTGGATGACATACTATACTATGACATTTTTATTATTTATGGATCTTGGTTATGAACCAATAATTCCCCAAATCTCAGACATATTGATCCATCCAATCACCATTGGCGATCATGCTCCTGTCTCCCTCATCTGGACTACTAACCTCCCACATAAACCACTCAGCAGATGGAGATTCAACACTTCCCTACTTGATGACCCTGATTTTGACACTTACATTAAGAGAGAGAGGGCTTCATTCCTTGAAATAAATGATTCACCGGATTTGGCACCATTACTACTTTGGTAAACTGGGAAAGCAGTACTAAGAGGAAAAATCATATCATACTTCACACATAAGAAGAAAAAAAAACAATCAACAGGAACAATACTTTCAACAAATGATGTATACACTATACGACTTTACTCTTCAAACCAGAAATCAAATCCAAAAGAAACTGGAAAAGAAATTCCTCAGCAATATTAATGTACCAAAACTTACTGAAGACCAAATAATTGCACTTGAACAATCATTTACAATAACATGAGTTCACTTCTGGACCACTCTAGCAACCAACGAAGGAAATTAAACAAAAATCAATGCTTCCTGTAGACATGAACACTGCTAAAATCAATCTTTTACTAAAGTCAGACAAACACCCCACCTCCCCATCAAGCTACCACCTCCTCTCTCTTATCAATCCAGATACATATTGAAAACATTATCCCCTGTATCATCCACTCCGACCAAACAGGATTCATTAAAGAACAACACTCATCAATAACCTACGCAGACTTTTTAACTTATTTCATTACACATCTCACAAAAAATCACCAACAGCTATAGTTTCACTAGATGCAGAAAAAGCGTTTGATAGTAAATTGGGAATTTTTGTTTTGCACACTTAAAAATTTTGGTTTTGGTGATTCATTATACACTGGGTAAGTATTTTGTTGTACACACTACCAATGGCCACAATCACCACCAATGGACTAACATCACAACCCTTCACTTTGCCCAGGGGCACTAGGCAAGGATGCCCACTCTCTCCAGCACTTCTCGCCATATTCATTGAACCACTTGCAGCAGCCATCCATCAGAGTGCAAACATCATAGGAATACAAATTAAAAGTATCCACCATAAGATTTGTCTCTATACAGATGACATTTTACTTTATCTTCAAAATCCTACATCTTCATTAACCAAAACTACCCATCTCATTAAGTTGTTGACATAGTATAGTATGACATCCGACAACTCCTGGATAGACATAGAACAGACATTTTTCAAAGAAATCAATATCTCGGATCTACTATTCATAAGCCCCTCCATCAAGAAAACATCCACATGTCGATAATCCAACTATAGCAATAACTCTGACAGCCTGGTGGAAAATTCACCACATAACTAACTCCACTCTTACATTTTCCAGTCACACTCCAATATGGAACAATCCGGACTTTTTAATAAACAAAAAAACTACTAGATCTCTCATCATGGGTCAGTAAAGGTATCACACACCTACAAAATCAACAACACTCCAGTCTCATTTCCTTATTTGATCCAGAAGTTTGGCATTGGGGAGAATCATTTTTTAGAATTTCACCAGATCACTTCATCTATCAAACCAAAATCAACATTACATCAGTTAACTTAGATCTGTCTCCCACAACATCAGACTTATTCATATCACCACTAGTAAAAAAAAAGTAGATGACCTACAAGATCATCTCCACTTTTGATAAAACTATCTCATTTCCCCCAAATGGCAACAAGACCTGTGTATATAGGTCTCCCCCCAATGCCAACTTCTGACCCAAATTTGCAGAACATTTTCTCCATTTCCAACTATGCAAACATGCAACACATTCAATATAAGATTACTCATAGAGTGCACTATAAAGGGAAGAAGATGTTTCAAATGGGTTACACAGACACTGATATCTGTCCACACTGTACTCAGAATACCATAGATACATATTTGCATGCCACTTGGGACTGTGCACCTATTAAGTGATTTTAACAGGACATCACTGATAACATTTATTTTCTTCTCTAGTGCCACATCCCACTCTCCCCTTCACTCTGCTTACTTGGAGATACCTCCGCCATAAACATAAGCAACCCATCCACTATAATTCTCAAGAGTACTCATGAGTACAAGAAAACTGTACTCGTGAATTGGAAATCAAGGACAAAACTCTGCACTACACAATGGAAAAACGTACTCATCAAATATGCCATGGAAAAATTATCTGCCTCCATCAAAAAACTCCCATCTTTGATATACTCTGGAACCCATTCATCCACGCCCTCAATTCTTAATTTCCACATCAACTAAACCAATAACCTCTTTGCCTTTATTTTATCAATTTATGTTTTAGCTGCCAACCAATCATAATTTACACATACACTATCTGTAAACATAACACTTACTTACACACACACATACATACATACAGACAAAGAAACATACACAAAGACATATTTGAATCAAAATATGGGAAAGTAACTCAGCATCGAAATCAATAACTAAGTATTATTAATAACAATGTTATTATTATTTTTGCTGTTTTTTTTCTTTTTGTTGGTATTTCATTATTTTATTATTTAAATAATATAAATAATATATGTTATCTATTAACTAACTTGTATACCTATTATATTACGTTACTTTTATATTATTATTATTATTATTATTATTATTAATATATTACTATTAACTATGTGAATTATTTTTGAATTATAGTCGAGCTTTTTTATATTTGCCCTTTTTAAATATCTATTTATTTACAAATTTTTGTTATTATTTTAATTTCCCTAATTATTGATTTTTATTTTTTCTTCTTTTTCTATATATATTTGTGCCATTATATTATTATTTAATCTATTAACTAACTTGTATACCTATTTAATCAAAAGGGTGTAGCTTTTATTTATCATATATTATATTACATTACACTGTACTATTATTACTATTATTAATAATAATATTAATATTAATTATTATTATTATTATTATTGTTGTTGTTGTTGTTGTTGTTGTTGTTGTTGTTGATAATAATATAATAGCAGTAAAAAGTATTGACAGGTGTTGACATGTTTGTGTTGACATCTTTCACAGCGCACCACCAACACAAACAACAAAAAACAAGCCACCATCCACCTCTGGAAGGTCTGGGGCTGTTCTAGGTGGATGGGTGGTCAGCATTACATATATCATAGATGTATGGAGATCTCTCTTTCCTTTTATATGTATGTATATATATATATATATATATATATATATATATATATATATATATATATAATATATATATATATATATATATATATATATATATATATATATATATATATATATATATATAATATCATATTTTTTTATTGTTTTTAATTTTTATTTTTTATTTATGTGTAGGTATATATATATGTGTATATATATATAGTAATATATAGTATATATATATATGTGTGTGTGTGTGTGTGTGTATGTTTATATATGTATGTATATGTCTATATATATTCTTTTTTATTTATTACTCCCCTTTTTCATACATATATTTATAATATATATTTTGTTTAATCCCAGTTACTTCCAACATGCACGCACACACACACACGCACATACACACCGCAAAATTGCCTTTCAACACCCTCAACACTCAACGCGATGTACCAATTTGTTTTTACTTGTTCAATTAACTGGTCTTGTCTTCTCCTGCCATGTCCAATTTTGCGCTATCCTTTTTGTCTCACACATATTGCCGTCCCTATCATGTCCCTAACCTGTCTTGTGTTACATCACACAATTAAAAAAAATAAATAAAAAAAAATAAAAGATTTTGGACAGCATATCATACTACATCTTTTTTATAATTTCTATAAAAAACATACTATACTAAGTTTTTAATCATTTTTGGATGACATACTATACTATGACTTTTTTGATGATTTTTGGACGGCATACTATACGATACTTTTTTTTAAATAATATTTGGAGAAAAAAACATTATTTCTTTCTTGATTTTTGGACAACATACTGTACTACGTCATTTTTAAGGATCTTGTCATGGATCAATGTCATTTTTTATGATTTTTGGAGGACAAACTCTGCTAGGACGTTTTTTGTGATTTCTAGCATTTTTGGACAACTAACTTTACTTTGACATTTTTAATTATTTTTTGATACTCTACTATGACATTTTTTAGGATTTTTGGCAAACACATTGTTCAAGAAATAGATAGACATGCTATTTTTCTTGTAAAATATTCAGACTTTTGTTATTTTTGTCTGAAAACCTCAAACATTTCATATTTATCATGTTTAATAATGTCAAAAAAAGAAGTAGCATAATATCTCAAAAAAAAGCAAAAAAGTCACAATATAAGCATGTCAAGACAATTTTTATAGTATCTTTCTCCAAAATATTCAAGCTATAGTGCACTAAAACGATGAAAACATGTCACAATACAGCAAAACTAAAAGAAACTGAATAAAAGTCACAGTACAACATGTCAAAATAAAAAAAAATAATAAATAAATAGTAATAATCGTAATTCCCTCCCTGAGCTACCACCTTATCATGGTGGAGGGGTTTGCGTGTCCCAGTGATCCTAGGAGCTCAGTTGTCGGAGGCTTTATGCTCTTGGTAGAGTCACCCATGGCAAACAGGTTCTAGGGTAGGGACCAGACAAAGTATAGGGACTCCCTCGTTCTGCTTGGGGACTTCAACGCTCACGTTGGCAGTGACAGTGAGACCTAGAGGGGTGTGATTGGGAGGGATGGCCCCCCAGATCTGAACCCGAGTGGTGTTTTGTTATTGGACTTCTGTGCTCGCCACAGATTGTCCATGAAAAACACCATGTTCAAGCATAAGGGTGTCCATATGCGCACTTGGCATCAGGACACCCTAGGGCGCAGTTCGATGATCGACTTTGTAGTCGTGTCGTCGGACTTGTGGCTGCATGTCTTGGACACTCGGGCGAAGAGAGGGGCGGAGATGTCAACCAATTACCAACTGGTGGTGAGTTGGCTCTGATGGTGGGGGAGGACGCAGGTCAGACCTAGCAGACCCAAACGCATTGTGAGGGTCTGCTGGGAATGTCTGGCAGAGTCTCCCATCAGAAGGAGCTTCAACTCCCACCTCCAGGAGAGCTTCGACCATGTCCCGGGGAAGGCGGGAGACACTGAGTCAGAGTGGGCCATGTTCCATGCCTCCGTTGCTGAGGTGGCCAACCAGTGCTGTGGCTGGAAGGTGGTCAGTGCTTGTTGGGGTGGCAACACCCGAACCTACTGGTGGACACTAACAGTGAAGGATGCCATCAAGCTGAAGAAGGAGTCCTGTCGGCCCTTCTTGGCCTGTGGGACTCCAGAGGCAGCAAACCCAGGCATGGGAGGAGTTCGGTGAGGCCATGGAGAACGACTTCCGGACGGCTTCGAAGAGGTTCTGGGCCACCATCCAGCGTCTCAGGATGGGGAAGCAGTGCTCTGTCAACACTGTGTATGGTGGGGATGGGGCGCTGCTGACCTCAACTTGGGACGTTGTGGATTGGTGGAAGGAATACTTCAAAGACCTCCTCAATCCCACCGACATGCCATCCGCTGAGGAAGCAAGGCCTGGGGACTCAAGATTGGGCTCTTCCATCTCTGGGGGTTGCCGAGGTGGTCAAAAAGCTCCTCGGTGGCAGGGCCCCGGGGGTGGATGAGACTTCCTTAGGGCTCTGGATGTTGTGGGGCTGTCATGGTTGACACGACTCAACATTGCGTGGAAATTGGGGGCAGTGCCTCTGGCCGGGGTGGTGGTCCCTCTTTTTAAGAAGGGGGACCGGAGGGTGTATTCCAACTATAGGGGGATCACACTCCTCAGCCTCCCTGGTAAGGTCTATTCTGGTTACTGGAGAGGAGGGTCCGCCGGACAGTCGAACCCCAGATTCAGGAGGAGCAATGCTGTTTTCGTCCTGGTCGTGGAACTGTGGACCAGCTCTGGACCCTTGGCAGGATACTTGAGGGTGCATGGGAGTTTGCCCAACCAGTCCACATGTGCTTTGTGGACTTGGAGAAGACATTCGACCGTGTCCCTCTGGGAGTCCTGTGGGGGGTTCTTCGGGAATATGGGGTATCGAACCCCCTGATACAGGCCATCTGTTCCCTGTACAACCGATGCCAGAGCTTGGTCCGCATTATGCATGCAGTAAGTCGGACTCGTTTCCAGTGAGAGTTGGACTCCGTCAGGGCTGTCCTTTGTCACCGATTCTGTTCAGAATTTTTATGGACAGAATTTCTAGGCGCAGCCAGGGTGTTGAGGGGGTCTGGTTTGGTGACCTCAGGGTTGAGTCCCTGCTTTTTGCAGATGATGTGGTCCTGTTGGCTTCATCAGGCCGTGACCTCCAGCTTTCACTGGATCGGTTCGCAGCCGACTGTGAAGCAGCCGGGATGAGAATCAGCACCTCCAAATCCGAGGCCACGGTTCTAAGACAGAAAAGGGTGGAGTGCCTTCTCCAGATTGGGGATGAGATCCTGCCCACAGTGGAAGAGTTTAAGTACCTCGGGGTCTTGTTCACGAGTGAGGGAAGGATGAAGTGGGAGATCGACAGGTGGATCGGTGCAGCATCTGCAGTAATGCGGATCGCAGGTACAAGCGGCCGAAATGAGCTTCCTCCGTAGGGTGGCTGGGCTCTCCCTTAGAGATAGGGTGAGAAGCTTGGTCATCCTGGAGGAGCTCGGAGTAGAGTTGCTGCTCCTCTGCCTTGAGAAGAGCCAGATGAGGTGGCTTGGGCATCTAATTAGGATGCCTCCCGGACGCCTCCCTGGTGAGGGCACGTCCCACCCATGGGAGGCCCTGGGGAAGAAGACCCAGGACACGCTGAAAAGACTATGTCTCTCAGCTGGCCTGGGAACGCCTCGGGATCCCCTGGGAAGAGCTGGACGAAGTGGCCAGGGAGAGGGAGGTCTGGGCTTCCCTGCTTAGGCTGCTGCCCCCGCGACCCGACTCCGGATAAGAAAATGGATGGATGGATGGATGGATGGATAGTTTACTGTGTCCAAAAACAATCAAATGAAAAAGCATGTAGCATGTTGAAACTGGGACTAGAATAAAGAATGGAGGCTTTCATTCATATGTGTATTGTGCCACTCTGTGTTATGATTGTATGGTTAGCATTTGGAACACAGCTTGAAACACTGATAGCTGCTCTAATTGCTGAAGTCTGGACACATCACTGGTTGAGCATCAGTTAAACTGCTGGTAGCGGCAATCTTGGACTTCTTACAGTAACACAGCTCAGGTAGCAGCTATGAAGTTTCCACAGAGTGAGACATGAGGCTGAGTGTAGCTATCCATCAGGCTGCGGGTCAAGGTAGACTCTGTGCTGATGTTTATAGCGCCGCAGCCTGATGGAGAGCTCTGGCTCTCAGGGGCCCTGGTTCATAGACAGGCTTATCTAACAGAGAAATATGGTGAGACAGCTCATTGCTCCGAGGGGAGGAGAGGAGGATGAGGAGGAGAGAACAGAGGAGAACAGTTAACTGAACAGTCATTTTAATCTGACTGTCTGAGCTCTCTATGGAGTCCCTCACTGTGTATTTGGAATTCATGTCCTACAAGGATTTAATATTGAATATGCAATGCCACTTCCACATGTTCTTTTTTTTATGTTATTTCACTGTCTTAATGTTCTCTGGAGGACAAAACATCATCTACAGACAAAAACAAAATTCCGCCTGATGGGAGAAAACAGAGCATTAATATACTGAAAAATTTGAACCACCCCAGATAACCAATGATAAGATGTCTTTCAACACAGTGCTCCCAGATTTATTCCTCTTTAAAGCTGTTTTTTTATTCTTTTTATTACAGTGGCCCTGAGGGTCAAAACACTACAAGTTTTCAGAAAACACCTCAACATTTCCCCCCAAAAACTATAATATTTCCCAAAACAAAACCACATTTCCGCAAACACTACCACATTTCACAAAACATTACAACATTTAAATACTGCAGTATTTTTCAAAACAAAACAATATTTGAGAAAACGAAAAACATTTCCCAAATACAACTTTTCCCAAACCAAAACAACATTTCAAAAAATAACACTTTGCTGTACGTTCCAATATCCCTACTTTCATACTTTATAGTATGGAGGAAAAACAGATAAGGCCAAGATATTCTTAATTAATCATTAAGTCGTATCCACACAGGACTGGTATTCAATTGGGAACTCCGGTTTTATTCCTGTGCTGATCAGCCATTTCCATAATTTGTAAAGTAAAAATTCCAGGGCAATTACCTCCCATATTTTGTAAAACATAGAGCTCATTGGACAATATCAGACAATCGGCATCTCTGTGACTTGCTGGTGATTTGGGGTTATTTTTTTCTATGTAAGGGAATTATGTAAGTATATTCAAGTAAAATACAGACATCGCTTAGCCTGTGAGAATGCACTGCATGAAACACAGACATGGGGGGTTATTTCTCAATCATGTATATAGATCTTCAGGTCATAGTCATGTGTGAATTGGCCTTTAGAAGAAATTGTTTAAACCATCCTTTCCTGTGTTATTGGATTATTTTTATTTGTTAGTGAGCTTGTTGGATCTGTACTAATTCACCCACTATCACAGTTTGCTTTTTAAAAAGTTTATTATTTACGCACTGATGCAATGAGGCAGACTACCTGCAGTAGCTGAGTGACAATGAGCAGCACTCAGTGACTCAGGAGTCTTCTCCACCACTATAACTTCTCTCAGACTTAACAGCTTGTTTTACAGTCAACACTTTGAGTTTCACAAGAAACTGGATTCCTAAAGATAGGACTGAGACACTCATTTTGATGACTTTCTCTAATCTCAGCCAGTTTGGAGAAACGTTTAGCCTCAGGAGGTTTTGTTAAATGGACCCATGAACTTCTTCAGGAAAAATCTGACTTCAAGAATTAGGTTTTGTAGCCATGTGTTAGAGGGCTTAAGGCAGTGATGCTTAACTTGCAGCGCGTGGGCCAAATCTGGCTCCAGATAGGGTGCCAAATGCATAAAACAGCATAAAAATACAGCTTTTTTATTTAAAAGAGAAAAAAAATGTCAGTGAAGGATCCCCTACAACCCCCGACAGAGGTCATAGCTAAGACCATAATCACTTAAAATCCCAGAAACATCCTAAAATCCTCAAAATGTCCTTAAAATCCTAAAAATGCACCAAAATTCCAGAAATGTCCAAAAATACTACAAACATTCTGGTTCCATTCTAGAAAAGTCCTCAAATCCTATAAAATACCTACAATCAGACAAATGTTCCAAAATCCTAGAAATGTAGCAAAATCCTGATTATTAAATTTATAATTATAAAGGCCAAAGTAATTTCCACTTGTCTGTGGGCCAGTATGTGCATTTACACCACTGCTATAATGATAGCACACAGAAACAGTACTTTTCCTATGCTATGCTATGAGCATCATAATGTTCTCTCCAAGTCATTAACTTCATAATGACGGCACTTTCTCTGCGTAAATGATCCACTTCATCTCCTGTACTGTTGGATATGCAATGAAGCGATTTCATCTGCAGCAATCCAGCACTCATCCCCACAGATAAGTAGCAGGACAGGATTAAAGGCATTCATTTCACACTGTATATGAATGCCTTCTTTCCCTTTCTCCCTGCCTCCCTCTCATCTCCTCGCATATCATCAGAATGAATTTCACACATGCAAGTGGCCGAGAGGGAATCTCAAATCTAAAAGATGGATGTTTAGAATCAAGGTTCATCAAGGTCCCCAACACATTTTCATGACTAAATTTTAAAAATTTTCCATGATTTTTTCAAGGACCCAAAATATAGCCTATTTATTCATTGCCCGATTTTTTTTTCTTGCCCCACTTGTCCAGCGTTTCTTTAAAAAAAAATATATATGTATTCAAACTCTTTTCAAATATAATTTCAGTGTCAAGGACAGAAATTTCAAAATCCTACAATAATTTATGTTGGATTTATTTATTTTTTTTAACAGTTTCAGGCTGTGATAAGGGATGTCATTTTAGTGATTTTTCAAGAAAAACAAAAACAAATAAAAATTCTAAATAAAAAAGGAAGAAAAAAAAACATGCCTTCCAATGCCACTTCAATTTTTATGTTTCCTATCATGAAACATTTTTAAGGAAAAAAATATTAAAAAAACATTTAGATTTTTTTTTTAACTTAAAAAAAAACGAAAATAGCCTAATACAAATACAGCCCTTTAAAGTTGCATGCCCCTACCCCTGGCCAAAAGTGCTTAAAACATTATATGACATGCCGAGTGAGCAGACATGAAGGGAGAGACGGGACACAAGGAAAAAATAAAAAACTTTCATGATGAACAAATAAACAAAAAAAATAAATAAATAACATAATCAAAATTCTGTCACATATCAACACATATTACAGCGACTTGAAAAAATGGGATTGTGAAATTCCATGACTTTTCCAGGTTTTCCATCACTGTGGGAACCCTGGATTATGGTTGTGTAGAGACCACGCTGCAGCTGTATACTGGAGAGGTGTGAAAGCTGGACTGCTTTTCATCCGTCCTGCCTGTCAATCCTCTCCTGAAAATGCAGCCTCTGCCAGGCCTCCACCATGCCCCCCAGCTGAGGAGAGGCACATCCACAAGCATGCCCCTCCACTTCTCTGCCTCAGAGGCTTTACTGAGCTCAGGCCCGCTGTCTCTGCCAGCAAGAAGCAGTCAGTCACTCACACCGAGAAGTCCCCTGATATCAGTGTGCATGCAGACGAGGATGATGATGAAAAGGCAGCACAGGGCCACTCCACAGCACTCCAAGGATCAAGTATCAAAGCATGGCTCTTTTCCAGTTTGACAGATGTGCAGCAAAGCTGCTCAGGAAAAAGGCCTCGTCACCACTTGACCACAAGGGATCCTAGAACTCTATTTTCTCTCTTACTTCCAGTTGTGAATCTGTTACAGCAATATGTACCTGCTGATGGCCCTCAGCTGACTGTGAACTACCCTGGAGCACAAACATTTTGTCAAAGTCAGACAATATTGTGTCATAATGTACAAACATTTGTGTCAAGTCAAGTCAAGTCAAGTCAAGTCAAGTCAATTTTATTTATAGAGCCCATTATCACAAAACATGGTGTGCCTCAATGGGCTATACAGTTTACGACATCCCTCTGCCCTTAGACCCTCACATCACCTAAGGAAAAACTCCCGAAAAGGAACCCCTGTAACGGGGGAAAAAAAAAGGAAGAAATCTCAGGAAGAGCGGTAGAGGATGATGAGGGATCCCTCTTCCAGTATGGACAGGCGTGCAATCGATGTCATAAATAACAAATGAAATACAATCATGGCAAAAAGAAAAGAGAAAGAGAGAGGGGGAGAGAGGGGGAGAGAGGCACAGCAACAGTAGAAACAGATGCATGTCATATTACAATGATAGGTGTGAAATTATTAATTGCACTCTATGATGATGTTGAGGGTGTTGATAAGATTCTCATGCATATGTTGATAGGGAGGTGTTCAAAGGCAAGATCACAGCATCGGCGCAACCAGGACCAGACCACGATCAGGGCGAGCGGGGGGCACAGTATCAGTACAGCCACAGCACGAGCACAACCAAAGGCAGGGTCGCAGCATCAGCACAGCTATCACCACGGTCAGGCACAGTCAAGGTTACAGCCAGGATCCAGGGAAACTAGGAAACAAGGGAGCAGGAATGCTCCCGAGAGGCAACAGGATTAGCGTAGTGCAGTTCAACAGACCCAGGCTCCGTAATCGCGAGCCCCAGGTAGTGACAGTACCACATGGCTATCACAGATGTAAGGCTAAACTAAACTACTGAGGCTAAGCTAAGCTTGCAAATGGCAATGCAGTTAACAGACATGCATGATTTTCTTATGGCAGCATTGAGAGAAGGAAAAGGAGCTCAGCGTATCATAGGAAGTCCCACGGCAGATTAAACCTATGTCAGCCTAACTATGGGCTGGTCCAGGCAACCTGAGCCAGCCCTAATTATAAGCTTTATCAAAGAGGAAGGTCTTAAGTCTACCCTTAAAAGTTGAAACAGTGTCTGCCTCCCTGACCAAAACTGGAAGATGGTTCCATAGGAGAGGAGCGTGGTAGCTGAAGGCTCTGGTTCCTATCCTACTTTTGGAAACTTTGGGAACCACAAGTAACCCTGCATTTTCAGAGCGCAGTGATCTTGAGGGTTGGTAAGGAACTATGAGCTGCGACAGATAGGATAGAGCCTGACCATTTAGAGCTTTGTAAGTAAGGAGGAGGATTTTAAATTCAATCCTGGATTTTTCACAGTGCAAAGAAGCTAAAACAGGAGAAATATGATCCCTTTTCTTGCTTCCCGTTAGAACACAAGCAGCAGCGTTCTGCACCTGTTGGAGAGACCTAAGAGATTTGTTGGGGCAACCAAATAATAGGGAGTTACAGTAATCCAGCCTAGAGGTGACAAATGCATGTAATAATTTTTCAGCATCTGTTTGGGACAGGATATGTCTAATTTTTGCGATGTTACACAAGTGAAAGAAAGCCGTCCTTGAAGTTTATTTTATATTGGAGGCAAAAGATAAATCTTGATCAAATAAAACTCTGAGGTTCCTAACAGTAGTGCTAGAGGCCAAGGTAATGCCATCTAGAGAAATTACATTGTTGGAAAAGGAGCTTGGGGCCAAGAACAATAACTTCAGTTTTGTCTGAATTCAACATCTGGAAATTACGGCTCATCCAGGCTTTTATAATAAATGAAGAAAATACAAATTAAGTACATTGAGTTGTTAAGATTTATTGAACAGCTGATAAGCACAGATTACTTGAAATGAGAATGGCTGAATACATTTAAAAGTATAAAATAACTTAAATTTCCTGCAAACACAAAGTATTAAAAATACAATCTCATAAACAAATTCTAAAAATGGATATTACAAAGAGCTTAGAATGGAGGATGTGTAGGACAGGCTAAATTTTAAAAAAATTCCATGATTTTTTTCAAGGACCCAAAATATAGCCTATTTATTCATTGCCCTATTATGTGGTGAAAAGACATAATTTAAAAATTTAATATGTCCTACATTATACAATTGAACACACAGTATCACAGAATATAACAGCAGGTCAGCACCAAAAGATATCCCCATTAAGATCTGCGCACTTACCGATTGCCAGGTGCAGCAGGTGCCCAAAACATTTCACACGCGCCCATTCATTGAGCTGGGCAGCTTTCACAATATTGGCGCCGCTGGCGATGAGGTCCTCTTCCCTGATGTCCCATGCAGACAGCATCATTCTTAAGCCCTCTCCGACTATCTCTCCTGTGTGATCAGATGGAAAATATGCCATCTCGAACACTCTGGTGCGCAATTTCCATTTTTCGTCGATAGATAGTAATGTACTGTCAGACTGATATGTGGGTCCATGGTGCGACTGGACCAGAGATCGGATGTTGCTGCAAAGTGCTTAACATATCTCAACTCAGCAGTGAACAAGCTGCTCATCCTCTCTTTCGACCACATCACCTTCGTCTACTTCAGCTGCCGCAGCAGCCGCTACAACTTTTAAACCGTCCTCCATCTCGTCACCTCTCTTTCCCTGTTTGTTACAGACTGGATGGGGTGGAGTCATGTCTCTGACGCAGTACAACGTCTTAAAGGGACATGAGAACATAGCCTACCTACACACAACCAAAACCAACTTTAATTTTCTTTTTCTTTTTAAAACACCGAATATACTGACATGGGTAAAATGACGACGGTTTATTGCCCAGGCCTACCTAAGGGGCAGGCAGGAGGGGCCCACAAACCCAAGACTTTCATGCGGGAGTCAGGTGTTTGCTTCCCATTTGAATCTGATGTTTTTTACCATACCTTATCATGCGCTTCCTTCCCTGACCTTCAGTCCTATGTGCTTTTGTGGATGTCCCTGCACTGGTTGCTGTGTGCTGTTGTTGCCTAAACATAACCACATGCTGCATCATACCACCATGTGCATTTTTTGACATGGTGGCATCCTGGTGGTAGCATCCCAGAACATTAATAGCAGATGCAGAAGCTTTTAGAGCGAAGTATGCCGACGCTGAAGTCCACTGCAAAGCATCATCATGTGACAAGTTGGGATGAGAATGTGTCAGCTAACGCACTGGCATTGCGATCTTAGGCTGAAATCACTGCAAAAGCGGCCTAGTGAAGTCTTTAGAATGAGGGTTGACTCACCTCAATTGATAAGTTGGTCTGTTTTGTCATTAGAATCAGGCTAAATACTTCCCCCCTCCTGTTACCACTACATACAGACCAGCCCTTTTTTTTCTTCTCGCCAATCTATTTATTACTAACTTGTTTCATGTTATCTTCCATTATTATTTTGTCTATGAACAGTGTAGCATTTGATTTCGTTAACACTGGTACAAGCTGAAGTCTGGATGATTTTTGTGATCAGTGTTGATCAGCGTGTGGGAGCCAAACTCTGAGTTCATGTAGAGGTAGTTCTTTTATCACCAGCTGTTTTATGTTGTATATTTAATGCCAGAGTCTATGCATTTCCTTTGACATTTGGAAGAGAATACTGAAGTCAGACTGTGTGCTTTCATTTGGAAATAGTCAAGTACAGTACGGCTAAAATGAGATAGAGTCTAAAAAGGCTTTTCTACTTTTTGATGTCAAAGAAAGTAAGCTCTGAAAACAATCATAAGCAAGTTAATGCTGTGAAATCACTGCTTTTTGCTGCTTTAAAGCTAAATGTTGATTACCATCAACAATTTATTTAACATTTGTTTAGAAAAAGCAAACAATGTGTGAGTTTTCATTTTGACTGGCACCTGTTCAGAGTTCACACTAGAGACACTTCATACTGCAACACTAAACACTGCTTCCAGACAATTATTTTTCAGACTGAAAGTACAAAGTCACAATGACAATGTCATGACAATTGAGGGCTTTAATCACATCCTCTTCACTTCACGTTCTTCCAATCCTTTATCATTCTGAAGCTGTCAAATACCACCACTTTTGCAGTGCTTTCGGTGCAAGATCCTGACACCAAAAGCCACCTTTCATGTCTGCATGATACGGCATCGGACGGCATAACCTGAGAAAGCTGCTGGACAGGCCTGTTTGGCCGGACATCACCTGCTGCAACAGCATGACACATGCACAGTTGGCATCAGTTGAGAACGCAGTTTGATGGTATGAGGGGCTGTGTGGGACATTATTAAGAATTACCTCTCATATTGACATATGAAACCAATCTTATTCACATACACAACTGAAAACTATTCACACACACTATTGAAATGCTCTTGCAAAGCACAGTGAAATCCGTTCATACTCATTTCACTGTTTTATATATCTTAATTGCTAATGTCATCCAAAAGAGTACATTTTGACCATATTTACACACACACACATATATATATACTGTTTTTTTATTATTGATTTTTTTCTTTTTTTTAAAATTATAAAACAATGCTCCCGGGTGGATGGAGCAGCGCTCTTTGAGCTGCACTAGTGATTTCTGCTGTGGAAAAGCTGCCTCAGCCCCATAGAGATGGCAATGAGGTATACTTGATAAGGAAGTTGTTTTTCAGTTTCTGCATCTTTATACTGTACCACAGGCTGACAGATACTAATGTTACCAAAGCACCAATCCATCACAAGAGACAAGCTGTAGCTGGTTTGTCCTTTCATAGGACAAATTGGTCACAAACCTCACTTTGTGGCAGATAAATGTCCTATAGATGATCTTAGAATTTTAAAGTTTCAGTGGAGATTGTCTTTCCAGGAAGAACGAGAGCATTGTTTCATGAAATGCACCAAAGCAACATCTCTTTCCATTCACATGACAAAGCCCTCTAGTGGCCATAGCAACAATGATGGGAGCACAGCAGACAGTAATGTGATGGTCAGTGGTGTAGAGCTTTCATTTTAAAGATCCCTACACTCAAAATTGTTTTTTTTTTTTTTTTTTCTGGTCATGTCCTCTAAAATGTCTTTTACGATACTTGCATCCATGCACAGTTTGCCACTAGGTAATTGAGACTTCTACACAACAATGAATAAGAAACCTGAAACCTCCAGTACAGAGCAGACTTGTGAGTACAGAGAGCAATTGTGACTGTGGCCCCAAACATGTCAGAGGGTCACTGGTGTTGTAGCAGCAACCTAAGAACTCACTGGTGGATAACAGTGGTCAAGGATACTATCAGGCTGGAGAAAGAGGCCTTTTGAGCTTGGGTGGCCGCTGCAGCAGTCATCGGAGCAAAAACCCAGGTATAGGAGGAGTTCAGGGAAGCTATGGAGGAGGACCTTCGGTTGGCCTCAAGAAGGTTCTGGCAAACCGTCAGATGAGTCAGGGAGGGAAAGCAGGGTTTGTCTTAGGCTTTTCCAGCAGGGGAGGAGAACTGCAGACCCGCACTGGGGATATTGTTGAGTAGGAACACTTTGAGGAACTCCTGAACTTGGCTGTCACGTCCTCCTTAGAGGAGGGAAATCCTTGTCCATATCTCTGGCAAAGGTCACTGAGGTAGTCAAAAAGCTCCCCAGTGACAAGGTTCCAGGTGTGGCTGAGATTCGCCCTCAAGGCTCTCGACATAATTGGGCTGTCTTGGCTGACGTCTTTTCCGTGTCACATGGAGGCCAGGTGCAGTGCCTGTGGAGTCGCAGATGGTGGTTTTGGGTGTTTTTTTTTTTTTTTAAAAAAAAGGAGACTGGAGGGTGTGCTCTACTGTATATTGAGGTATCACACAGCTCATTCAGTTAATAACAGTTGTCAAACCATTTGTTGAACCTTGGATTCAGGAGGAGCAATACGGATTCCATCCTGGTTGTGGAACAGTGGACCAGCTCTTTACCGTTGGGTCAAGGGTAGTTAGAGGGACCTTGAAAGTTTGCCTATCCAGTTGGCATACGGTCTGTGGACTTGGACAAAGCTTGCATCATTCTTCTTATTTTGAGGTTGTATTCAAATGGTTGAAGATGCACTTGTAAATCAGCCCTTACTTATTCCATCCATCCATCCATTGTCTATTGCTTTTCTCATTCTTCTAGTCACTACTCAAAGTTCATGACCATAGGTGAGGGTTGGAGTATATGTGGACTGATAGCTTTGCCTATTTCCAACTTGTCAAATTCTGCAGCTTCGTCTGTGATTTTACCGCAAGATAACAATGCCAAAAGCCACATTTCATGGCAGTATGTAATGCCACCAGGTAGCGTCAGTTTGTAAAGCGGCCAGATGGAACCTTTCATGGTGTTATGATATGCCAAAGGTCACGTGGACAGCACCACAACACGCAGACAGGCCATGTCAGTATATAACGTGGTCATGTGGCTCCCCCACTTTCCCCTAGTAGCCCAGTATTTGCTTCCCCTTTAAATGTAAAGCTCATACTATGATATTTTTTACTAAACCTAGCCACCTTCGCTTTGTAGCCTGATCTTATCCAAGAGCTTTTGTTGACGTCTCGGCATTGGGTGCAATGTTGTTTTGTTGCCTAAGTCTGACCATGTGCTTTTGTTGAAATCCTGGAGTTGGTTGTGGCCTCCTGGAACATCAACAGCAAACACAGGAGGGTACCTAGGGCGTAATATATAGATGCCAAAAGTCCACTGAAAAAGCAACAACATGTGACATCTTGAGATGACTGGATCCCTTTCAATGTTTTTTATTCAAAGGCTGTAAATTTCTTATTTTCTACAGTGTAAAAGGTCACAATTTAAACTTAGGTTGTAAAGAAGGGAAATTTGAAAAAGAAATAATATAAAAAAAGAATTGGAATATAGAAGAGCAACAACATCCAAACAAAATATTCCACTAGATTCAAAGAAATCACATGACTGGTGAAAAAAGATAAGAATTACAAGTTTAGAAAAGTTTGTAACATATAGAACAAGCTCAGTTGAGGAAAGATGTGGAATTAACAGCAGGGAAGGGAACATAAATATCAACAGAACAAACATGAATGTCACTATTCACAAAACAGAGTATAAAAATGGAACTATAATCCTGAACAATAACATATAATATACCTCATTTGGGTAAAATGACATAAAGAAGCAATAACAGTTATCTGAGGAGTAAAATAGACATTTATCGTGAACACTCACACAGTGCACAGTCATAAGAAAATAGACAGCAGTAAATTAGAATATGAACAAGAGGATATATATAATTCTCAATTCTCTTTTCCTTTAAATATACTAGGATAGTTTAGTAGCTCTTGCTATGCACATTTGAGCAGATTATTTTATTTTATTTTTTTGAGTCCTGAATAATCTGTGTGATGTTTCTTTTCAAGCAGCAGGCAGCGGCATGGGTGGCCATTTCATTAGCAATGAGAGGAGTTACAGCTTTGTTTAAAGTGCTGCTTTTTGCATGTTCCTGTCCTTGTTTATAAGTGCTTCAGTGATTCTTACAAAAATAGAGACTTTGAGGGGCAACAGAATTAGACCTTCAATGTGTTCTTATCCTGTTTCCTGATGGGAAAGAAAGCCTAAAATGTTATTGCTACAAAGAAGAATGACTCAATATAAACAAGGGATGGGACTTTGATACAATGCAAATATACAATATACATGTCCATTTATCACTGACAATAGTGTTATGTACTGCTCAAAACAATCAGCTATTTAAAGAACAATAAATTAATCAGTTGATGAATGAGTTAAAGCTGCATTAGTCTACGTATGGCCACTAGGGGGCCAAAAGAACATCAGAACAATACTTGGATATTGGATATTTCTCCTTTTAGCTCTGGTTTGATGTCCACCTACTCAGCACTTCATGGTCTGCTATGTTCACCAATAAGATACTAATGTTGTCTTTCTGCTGTATGTTAGTTTGCTCATCCCAGTTTTATGTATTACAATTACATTCAAGAATATGTTAACACCCTTTCATCCTTAAGAAACCCAAAAGGTGGGTTAAATTAACAAACGTTAATAATTTTATACCTCTGTGATGTATAATGTAATTGTGGTACACAACAGTAACATGGGTTTACTAGCCAAAAATATGCATGAATGCAGGTTTAAGTCATGCATCACTGACCAAACAAAGACCAAACATTAGCTGTTGCAGAAAGTCTGGTGTGCGTATTTGTTGCTTTTCTCTCTTTGATATTTTCTGTAATGTACTCCCCCATTTTGGAAATTATTTTTGTTTGCTGTGTTACCCAGAGTAACATGAGAATATGGATAAAATCTCTGTGTGTCCAGGAGAGCTGTATCCGCCGAGCCCTGAGTACACTAAATGTAAGTCATGCCAGTTCTACCCAGACAATTTTAACTGTACGCTGTTTGCAACATGTGTCAAGGTTAGCATAACAGGCACATTGGCGTGCGAGTCAATCCCGCTTTGGCGAGTGCAAATAAAACAATGTAGCTGGAAGACCCACCTGTGGGTTTCCGGTCAGCTACAACAGCACCTGAGGGAGTCTTGTTGTGTATACAGCTGGTTTCACATTGCCACACAGTGACTGCCCTGGCAACCCTCTACTTACAAGAGTTTCCTCCCCCAAAAGCAAAGCATTTTAAAAGTGTCTGCTGCTGCTGCTACGCCCCATGCCTGCAATGACAGGTGCAACCTAGGTTGTTGCTGCATATTATAGCAAAACAACAGGCATCGATGAAATTCCCAAAGATTTCTAGATGTTTTAACAATTTACTTGTCATCCGAGGTTTGGTAGAAATGTTTTCCTAGGCCAAAGGTTTCTTTGGTTGTCCTTAAAAATTGCTAGCACCGTAATACCAGGTATTTAGACACAAACATTACCAGCTCCTCCATGTTGTCTTCTTTTTGTTGCTTTCCAGATGCCTGCTAATTGATTGGCTGGGCAGATAACCGCCGGAAGTTCAACATGGTGAACTTAGCACAGCAGTTCAGAATCTGTGTGCATGCGTATGAGTGGCAACTGCTTCATACCCTTACCACCGTGTTAAAATCTGCTTCCACTCTGTCACCTTCCCCTAACTAAAATGACACGGGGTGGTGTGAAGGCCCCTCAAAATAAGGATAGAAACACAAAAGCTAACACATATTTGACGGCATGTGTTTTGGTATTTTAAATCTCATAGTTTAGCTGATGCTTAACAGTTCATCCATCCATCTTCATCTGCTAATCCGGGGCTGTGTCACAGGGGCAGCAGGCTGAACAAAGTATTCCAGATATCCCTCTCCCCAGCAATGTTTTCTAGTTCTTCCTGGGGTATCTCAGGGTGTTCCCTCTTCAGATGAGACACAAACTCTCTCCCTTTGTACTAAGCTTGACTAAACACATCCCAGTACACACAGATAAAACTGAAATGCATTTTCTCTCGTCTGAATCTGGGGAAGACAGCAAACAAGAATACAATTCTAGAACAGGGGTACTCAACTTTCTTTGCCTGGGGGCCACTTTTGCGAAGTGACAGGAGGCCAGGGACCAGTTGCAGCAGCACCATACATGTTTCAAGTATTTTAGGACATTTCTTGAATTTTTGTGCGTTTCTAGGATTTAAGGAACGTTATAGGATTTTAAGACATTTCTACAATTTCAAGACTTTTCTAAAATTTTAGGATCTTTCTAGGATTTTAGAATATTTATCAGAGTTTTGGGACATTTCTAGGATTTGAGGACATTTCTAGGATTTAGGGATGTGTCTAGGATTTTAGCACATCTCTAAGATTTAAGGACATCTATAGGATTTGAGGACATTTTTTAGATCTTAGGGACATTTCCAGGATTTAAAGCAGTTTCTAGGATATTAGCATGTCTCTAGGATTTTAGGACAATGGGGGCTTAGCTAAAACCACTGTTTGGGGGTGTGGAGGATCCTCATCTGGCACTTTTTGTTTTTTGTACTATTTTGATGCTGTTTCATGCAGTCTGGCACCTTATGTATATTAAAAGTACAAAAACATTTCCCACTGTGAATCACTTTTTATTTATTGTGAATTTGCCAACGGACACCCTATCAAGAGCAACATTTGGCTCACGGGTAGTAAGTTGAGTATCGCTGCTCAAGAATGTTTCTTTAAAATGCGACAGCTCCATGCCCAACAGTGTTTTGTGTAAAGCTGAATACAGTGTTTCTTGATTGTAATATGTTCAGGCCATCTCATAGACAACTAATATACAAGAAATGTGACTCAAATATACAAAATATGTATACATCAAAATGAACTGCATCATATTTATCATGTGGAATAGTCATTTATGGATAAATTGAACTAAAAAAGCTAACCAGCTTGAAGAACAATTATTCTTTCGTGTTATACTGAGCTACATGACAGACAAGAGGAAAAATAGTGCAACAACAAAACGTGTAGCCCATCTGATGATCAAAGTCATGGTTGTACTGTGAGATGGAACCACAGAGACTGTCTTTCCCCAGAGTGTCTCCATGTCTGTTGGATACTGAAGACGCAGGCCATGGAGAAATCCTTTCTCTGACAAAAGGGGGAGGAAAAATCTCGACTGTATATTTGCTTACATCACTTTAACCTGATTTGACACAGCAGAAAACATCAGACGTGAGAGGAGAAGAGAACCAATCAAGTCTAACTGATAAATGCATATAATAAAAATCTCAGTTTTGGCCTGTGAGTCACGCTGACCTTTGTATTTTTAAGCTTCCATACGGATAAAAGTTGCATTCTTTTGACAATTGACTGTTGAGGCTGTTTGCTCTTTTCGCCACGTCTATTTATCCTGTAAGGTGTTGGACTATTTAATCTCATACCTCACACCCGAACACCTTCATCACTGACCACAAAAAAACGAGTAGGAGAGATAAAAAGGAAAGAGAGAGGGAGGTGGTGATTGTCTGGTGCGGCTTAGAAACCTTTGACAGTTTTGTTAGAGTAAAGAGCATTAGTGTTTTCATTGGTTGGAGTTGGCTGTATATACTGTATATTGTACACATACACAGATATACACAGTTGTACAGAACACACACTCTGAACCCTTATAGAGATGTCAGTAATAGTATATGACATATGAATACAAAGACATAAAGTTTTGCAATTTTCCTAATTTGCTACTTTGACGTGAGCCCATATTTAGCAAAGTTCTAAGAATCATACTTCAGGTGTTACGTAGATTGATCAAATGTTGCAAATTGGGGGACTTGAAAGAAACATATTGCAAGAGTTCCTCACTGCCTAATAAACACCATGTCTTTTAAACTCCACAGCAGTTTCACTGGCATGAATAGACCTTTCTTACATTAAGCACTCAGCCGACTAAATTAGTTTTCACCATTATGATTATAATTTATAAGAACACAAAAACACTAAGGCTGTTTTTTCGAAGATACAGTTAAATATCTCTGCAGGTCAATGCCGAAACGGTGTAGCTTTAAGAAACATGTTACAGTCTTAACAACAAGCATCTTCTGCGTGAATAAATAAAAATAAAGAAGAAAAATAAAGTAAACTGGGATTTGTTTTTAACAAAAGAAAACCAAACTGGTTCTACGGACATTCTGCTGCTGGTACACCTTGTACATTTGAGAAAACATCAAAAAAAGAACCTAGAAAAACAAACCAAGAGGACTAAAAGGTGACTAAAAGAGACAGTAATCTGAGCTTTAAGTTGGTGAAGATTCCTTCAAGGACCACGATGTACACATCATGGCCAGAGAAGACTGATGGTTTAAAAGAGGAATAAAAGAAGCCATCTACGTCAAACTGGAACAACCATTGTTAAAAGAGGAAGTGGACAATGACGCCACTTGTAACCCACCTACAATGCAGTCCTGAGTTTCCTTTTCAGACAGCTAACACCCAATCACACCTCCACAGTGACATAAATCTAACTAGGGTTTTAGATTCCCATCCAACCCCGATGACCCACATGATGGCTTGGTGAGTCAGCCACTCATGTGACACTACCTATTGTGAAACCCAGAGCTCATATGTGACCTTGATGACTCTGTGAGAGTCCACACCCACACAGGGTTTAAAGCCTGCAAATCTCGACCAGTGACTTAGAATTAAGGATGCCACTCGTATCAGCAGTGAAACTTCTTCAAGAAACTTAAGAAAGTCCATTTGCCTACAATATAGCACTGTGAAATTCCAGCTTTAGTACCCTTACAATACAGGAAGCAGCTCAGTGAAGTTCAGCCGGCTTTTGAAATAGGGTGGCACAGGAGGCTGAGAGGAACCGCCTAGGTATAGTTTGGAAAGAACCTATCTGGTGAGCTAAATGATTACTGCTCACAACTAGCCAGCCACTATAACCCAGAAAGCTAAATGACAGGCAACAAGCCAACTAGTTCAGTGGCTAACAAGACAAAAAGCTCTTCAAGAGAAATATTACAACTGTACATTCCTGTCTCGTGACCATGCTTCTTTTGTAGCAGATCAGATTTATATAAAGAGAACAGTCCAGCCCAGGCATTGTATTTTTTGCATTTTTAAATGTAATATATATTCCGTTTTTTATGTATCATATTAACATTTCTGAAGTGACTTGGTGTATGAGCTGACTTTGTCATCAGTAGGGGATGTTGGACCTTGACTCCTAGGTGAGATAAACTGTATATGAAGATGGAAGACTCATCCCCACTCACCCCCCCCACTATGCTTGAGTAAAGCTAAATTATCCCAGATATATTTGCTGCCATCTTGTACTGGTGATGTCAATGAGAGCCAGAGCCTGTGCAGAAGCGATATCCATTGTGGGGAGTTCCTGCCAAAACACCCGCCTGATTGCAAGCAGCCCCAATGAATGCGAGCACATGGATTGGATGTCACAGCTGTCAATCATGGCTGAAAATAATAAAATGTAAACAGGTTACTTATGTAAAAAATCACCCCCTGTACAGTTGTCATGAATGCTGAAAATAGCTACAAAGACCAGACTGTAAACATGTTTATATCTGCTGTAAAGTTGGGCATTTTAACATAAGGACTGACTGTTTTGGAGCCAGCCTGCAGTTTTTGGCACATCTGCCTTTACTTCATTTTTCAGCCTTGGTGGCCCCCTCTTGGTTATAACGTATATGATCCATAGTAATGTACAATTGTAACATATCTGTGGTCTGCAGAAATGTATGATGACAAAATTTATTCTGGTGACTGGGTTACAGAGAATCCTAGCTCACATTTGTTTGGCCTCCACAAGTAACAGTAGGATGCAATTCGAAAAACTCAAAGTGCTCCCAACGGCCGTGTTGTTGGTGTCTGACTGTGTATGAATATCTAAGAACTGAGTAGAGGGTGGCATCTTGTATGGTAGCCTCAGTCACCAATGTATGAGTGTGTGTAAATGTGTGTTAAGTTGTTATGTAGCGTTGAAGCACTTTTGAGCGGCTGCATGACAAGAAAAGCCATTTAACATTTACCAAAATGTCGCTATCATAAATGCTGGCCTGACCTTCTCATCATTTAATCTCCCTAGGAATGAAAAAAAAGTGGTGTTAGTGGTATAACATATTGTCAAAAACATTTTCCTGACAAGAGCAGGGACAGCAAGTGAGAGACAGACTACCTAATTTTCTATTATACAGTGTGCATCATTTCATGTTTGTACATCATAACCACTGCTCTCAGTTTTTGGATCAATGCATCAAGGAACCTATGATGCTACTTTTAAGTAACTTGAAGCCTTCTGGATTCTCAATCTCAAGAGTATTTTACATCAAAAGACATAAAATGAATAGCTTTCATTCTTACGTATGTAAGTAAGTAATGTTTTTAGTTTCACTTTCATGTAAGTCCAAAATTTCACATGAATTTCTTTGATAAATATGGGCCCATCTGTTGCTGTCATATTTCCACAGCAGTCCTCTGAATGTTATAAGGATGATGTGCTAACAGCAAAAACAAAACTCTAGCGAGAGGGGTTTCCTCTTTTTTTTTTTTACACACAGAACAAAAGCATGGGAACATGATTGACCTTGGCAGAGTTGAGATGGTGCAGTCCAAGTCTTCACCTGTTCTTCTAGTGTCCCACAGCGTACAACAAGTCCGCTCCAGGTCTCAACAAGCTTCATTTGGGAGACAGGAGTCAAATAAGAATTCAGAATAAGTGCATAGATGGAGAAAGCAGAAGCAACCTGTCCCGCTGGGTTAGCGACTCTTCTTTCTTTCTTTTTATTTCCTTGAATACACAAAGCTGCAAATGACAACAGGGGCCTGATAAAGACAACACAGACCAACATACCGCAGAACACACACACACACACACACACAGACACACACAGAATGGGCTTTAGCGCTGCGCTCCGGTTAACTGGATTGGACGGTGAAGAGTGTGGATGTCCAATGGGTCTGCCACACGGCCGACTCCACGTCATGTGACCTCAGCGAAGGCGATGTGATTCTGCAGAAATAAGCGAAAACACAAGATACAAATCAGGACATTCAAAATAAGCTATTCAGGTTGGTCTTGGTCTGAGTTTTTATGGTCTCATGATGTTGTAGATTTATGTGACTTATTGAGTTGAGCCACAAATGTATCTGTGAGGGAAGAATCCAAATAACAGAATCATTTAAGGTGGTTTCCAAAACAGAAAGAAAGAGGTTTCCAATCTGGAATGGTCAAAGGCAAACTCTGGCCCAATCCCAATTCTCTCCTTTGGCCCAAGCCTAGTGTTGGAGTGCCCTCCACTGAGTAGTGGCTCTTCAAAACAACCAAAAGGGTTAGGGTTTGAAATCTTTAACTAGGAAATGGGATGCCAGTATGCCATCAACAGCAGACAATGGTGCATATGTTAGTTAGCACCTAATTAGTTAGCTAACACTGATGAGCAAACAGTTAAAATGGTTTGCTTAAAGTAACTCATAAATGGTTCAAATAGCTAACACTGATGGATATGCTTGTTTACATTTGGACTGCTGTAGTTCTCAAAGAATTCTGGGATTTTTGCTCTACCATTCCATTTGGAGTATGTATCTTAAAACACTCTGTTTAGGGGCCACCTGGATGGCTGATCACTATCCCTCTGTCCCCAAAAGAAATGAGACACCCTACCCAATGCAGCAGCACTAAAAACGGAGTGGTAGGGCTAAGGGATTGAATTGGGATTGGGCCTTTGTCACTGTTGCTATCTGGGTCATGTTAACTCTGAACCCATGGCTGTAGAGATTTAGTAGCGACATGTACAAGTTTACCAAAATATAGATTTTGATACAGCTGGTCATAATGGGCAATATATGAAGACATTCGCAAATTAATGCCCCTGACTCATTTGCAAGCAGAGATTTTTCACATTTGGCACACACATTTCTGTGTTGGTCTTCTTGGGATTAATATAAAAAGTTTTGCTGTTTTCAGGAATTCTAGTCCTATAGTAAAGTTCAGCTTGGCCATTGCTCTTGAGATTTGTCTGAAGCACAGAGCTGAAATAGAATTCCTTGTTGCGGAGGGAGAGACCCTACATACACCCCCCAAAAAACTAGGAAATCTGTACAAGGATGATGCCACTGACTACAACAATGTGCAAAGATGGGTAAAGCATATGAAAGGTCCCAGTGATTATTCTTCCAAGAAAGGTGAGATCTCTCTGATGGTGTTGATGGAGCAGAGTGCAGGAGTAAAGTGTTGCGGTCCTCCATCTGGGGATCCAGTGGGCACACACCTTCAAATAATTAAGTGATTCCACAACATTATGAGCACTGCCTCTGCTTGCATCAAGTGCTCGAGCTAACTCATCAATGGTGATGCACCTATCAGCTTTGATCAGAATATCGGTTTGTGCCGTGTACAGCATTGACAGCTGTACATGCCCACCTCTTCACTGCTTTTTACAAGCTCTACCCATCTTTTCACATTGCGGTAGTCATCCTTAAAAATTTTCCAGTCTTTTGTGGGTGTTTGTAGGGGTCTCTCCCTTTGCAACAAGGAATTCTATGGCAGCTTTTTGCTCCATGTTGAACTTGTTGAACCCACTTATCTGTGGCCGGGTCGCAGTGGCAACAGGCTTAACAGGGTATTCCAGATGTTCCTCTCCCCAGCAACACTTTCCAGCTCCTTCTGGGGGATCCCAAGGCGTTCCCAAGCCAGATGTGATAAATTATCCCTCTAGAATGTTCTGGATCTGTCCTGGGGCCTCCTACCACTTGGATATGCCTGGAATACCTCTAACAGGAGGCACCCAAGAGGCATTCTGAAACCACCTCAACTGTTCTCTTTCAACACGAAGGAGCAGTTGCTCTACTCTGAGTCCCCCTCCCCCCCCAGGTGTCTGAGCTCCTCACCCTATCCATACAGAAATATGTGTACCAGATTTGAAATCTGACAAAAACCTCTGCTTGCAACTGAGTTGAGGGCATTACCTTTTGAACACCCCTTGTTGGAGATGGCAAGTACAATGTTAGCATGTCCCACATAGTCTCAACAGAAACATAAACACAGCAGGTGGAAATATACCAGAATTTTCCTTAAGGCTAAGAACCTCCAAAACACACCATCACAGCACTTTAATCATTTTCATTAAATCCTAAAGATATGTGAAATTATTTCAACCGACAGACACCAAGGCCTGATTAGAAAACATCACAGCATGCAAAACAATGACAGTAAGATGCCGCAGCAGGGGATGGTTGTTCATGGAGGCCAGAGGCTTTGATTTTCTAATCCAATCTCAGAGTGGGTTCGGCTGTGGAGCGAGAGAAGAGGAGGAGGGAGTGGTACAGCTGCTTCCTCGAGTAGTTACAGTGCTAAGAAGAGGAGACAATGTCCTTTTGAGACGGTCCTTTACAGAAAAATGTCAGCACTGGTTGTTCATTCAAACATCCTTGTGTATGGTTGGATATTGGGATATCAACAATCAGTTGTCCTTTTTACATAGAGATTGGACTAAGGTCAGATTTTACAAACAACAGCATCATCAAGCTGCTCAAGTGTGTAATTATAGGCAGCATGTCAGCATTGTGGAAGTGCAGTGACATTTAACGCAACAGCGCCGGCCTCTAGTGTGACATAACCTACACATCCACAGCTCTTTCTAAACAATAACAATGGCTTAACATGGCAATAACAATTATTTAGAGTCCCTGTTATATTCTTAAAGGTGAGGCAAGTCTGTCCCCCCATTCCATTAAAGTATTTTTAATGCAGAATGGAGAGGTGGCATACATACAATATTTCCGCCTTTAACAGGCAATGTAAAAGTACCATGAATTTGGGGCATAAAATTATGACAAAATGTGGGACTGTTATGCACAAATCAGCAAAGACAATATAAGGACAATAGTGCTTTGAAACAACACTAAACTGGGGCGGCCTCTAGCTCACCTGCTAGAGTGTGCACCCCAGTGGCCCTGCGTGTCATTTCCCCTCTCTCCCCCACATTCCTGTCATTCTACAGCTGTCCTATCAATAAAGGGAAAAATCCCCCAAAAATAATCTTAAAATAAAAAAAAGAAACAACACTAAATAGGTTGCTCTCACAAACTATGTGTACAAAGGTGTATTAATGCACATAAATGTGTACATATCCCACATATTTTAAAAGGATACCATCACATGACCAGTTCTTTGACGGGTGTAAACACAGAAACAGTTCAGGTTGGTGTGGTGGTAGGTCGCAAAAATCGAGACTTTCCACCAATGACTAGAGTTCAGAACCATATGAACTTTGAGTTCTTTTAAGGTACATCCTCACCCTGTTTCTTTTCTTAAACATAATTACAGTAACTATTATTGCCTTTACCTAACCTCCATAACTGTAGGTACAACTGTACTTTAAGGATATAATGTGATGTGTGGGGAACTAATTCAAAGGATATCATATTAACTGTTGTGTGTGCATTTTTGTAGGATATCGTTTGAACCATTCTGAGAATAAGGTGCATTTGTTGCTTGTGAAGCCATTATGCCAAATCTTGCTTGGTTCAGATTGTGTCTCTGAAAATCCCTACCCCTCTATTCCAAAAAGAATCAGGACACCCTACCGCTAGATGTGAATGTGCAAAATGGAGGAGTGAAGGCTAAGTGGTAGAGACCAGGGGGTGTATTGGCAATGTAACCATTAGGTGGATACTGGAGAACATCTGCAGAGAGACGAGCTGCATTCGATTCCATTATTTAAGTGTCACTTAGTGTCATTTTAATTCAAGTTCTATCTCAGTTTTGACCACTATGAGCCTTTCAACTTTGATTTCAACAATTTAATTTATAGTTTTTGGTCCAACTGACTTGTGTAGTTCACAGATGTCTCCTTGCACAGTGCTGTGTCACATGGGTCATATCAATTTAAAGAGAAGTGATGCTGAGTGACTACGTGTGAGTGAGCGTGTACAGGTTAATATTTCTCACAATCTCTCACTTCGTCATTTTCTCAGATGAGGCTGTCTGAAATGATGTGCTGCTGTTTCAGCCAGCGTGCTGACATCCAGCAGATGTGTGAGAAGAGCATCTCATTACTAGCTGCTTATTTTTATTCCTGTCTTTACACACCAAGTCTATATTTGCAGCGATGTGTAACTGGAAACATGACTGATTGCAGAGCACTCTTGCTTTACTGGCATATGCCAATTAAATGAAGATGCCAGAGTGGTACCCCATTTTTTTTAAAGCAAGTACTCCAATGCTTGAACTCAAGTGATACTTTGACTTGCACACCTTCACTTTTATTGGAGTAATATTCAACCATGAGTATCTATTCGATGCAGCACTACTTCCACCCTCAATAGTAACGAACAGTCGCTATCCCTATCCACCAAAGGGATAGGGACCAAAGTGTGGCAACATGGAGCACGCGCAGAATGCCGAGTCCAGTTAAAATCCGACTAACATGTTTACATGAAGAAGAGCTCATTTTCACAGTCACATTATCTGGGTGTGTTAGTCCAATTTAGAGAAATTTGATTTAGTCGGATATCAGTCACACTAATGGAATAATTCCACACACCTGGTGCATACTTTCAGTCCTTATCAATCTCAGTAATGTTGTATTTTTTTTTTTTTTTTGACTAGCACTCTTCCCAAAATGCCCCACTTTTTAATCTGAACACTGGAACCACGACTGTGTGTGTGTGTGTGTGTGTGTGTGTGTGTGTGTGTGACAACAAGTCTAGTGTACATGAGGGCTAATGCAGCATCAACAGGGAAAATCAAATGACTGACCTCCTCTCCTGTTGTGTAACACATACTCCCTGATGCTGTTACTCATGGTGGTTGAGTTGTGTTAAAATAAGCCCATCCTGCAGTATGTTGAGTTTGCAGGTTAAAGCTGATGATTTGTCTCCCGTTTCTTTTGTCTGAGGAGAGATATTAGCATTGCTATTGGAGGAAATAAATCAAACCTGGCAGTTTTCTTCTGTTGTGTTTCTGGTAGAACAGCCAATTATTCAACCTCCTAAATGAGAAATTGTGATGTCCTCCTGGGCGTTTTAATCTGTTCAATTTGCTATAAAGCAGATTTGGTGCTAAAATCTGATCAGACGATTAATGCACTTCATTCATTTTTCTCTCAGGGAGCTCATACTTATCTGGTGATAAATGGATGGGTAATGCTGTCTCCTAGCTGGATTCAGCATTCGATTCCACCACATAAGAAAAAGTAACAAAATAAAAGCGTGGGATTCATTTTCCCCTGCTCAGAGGTTCCTTCCTGCCCTGGCATTTTGTTCACTGTGGCTTGTTTAGCTTTCAGGCTTCTTTAGGCTGAGCTATTTTTAGAGCAGGCAATTTTCCACCGAGCCTGCCATCGCCGAGGTGAGAGTGTGAGATTTTCTTTTCTTTGTCAGACAACGGAGCGCCGCTCTCTCAGCAGGAGGCTGTGAATTGAATCATCAGATAGGAGTCTTGTATTTTTTACGTTTCGCTGCTAAATGTGTATCTTGTTAGAGGAAGCGGAAAGACAACACAGCGGGCTGCAGTAAACGGAAACACTGCTGGTGCATCTGGCATTATGAATTGTGGAGAAACAAAGATTTCACTCAGAGGCAAAGACAAAGGAGGGAAAGCACTTCAACCACACATGCCAAATACTCTGGACAGTGTTTAGTTAGGCTGCATCTGCCTCATTCTCTCTTCAGCTCCAATGGAATCAAAGTGGTTTGGTCACTGAGGACCAAGATGGCTCCCAGCCCAACAGATGGACAATCAGTGGGCCAATGGAACATGCTTTGACCCATATATATATAGATAAGTGCAATGGAAATACCACATTTGCTCTGATTTTGGTCAGTCATGGAAAAACTCACCAAAGAACAGTAATAGCTGAGATCTGGGAACATGGTGACATCATAAACCCTTAAATGGGCAGGCACACATAATTTTTTTGTAAAATGTGTTATTTGCTATTGTCTAAAGTATCTAGTTAGCTAGAATAACAGAATTTGATAATTATTTTCGTTTCCATGTTACAAATTGTATTCCCAAAGTGCATTGCCGATTTAGGGTTTTTGAGTAGACACACATATTTCACACCATAACTATCTGTATTGTTGTTGTTCACAAATTCCTGTCCACTGTTCTTAGGTTGAAACTTTAAACCCTTAACCTGGCCAGGACTCCCTTGGAAAAGAGGTTCTGAATCTCAATGGTACTATTCCTGGTTAAATAAATTTAAAAAAACAAAACATTAAAATGTATTTAAAATGATGATCTGGTTTCAGTCAGCTTGGTTAAATGTGTGTTAACCTGTTCTTATTTCCTGTAGAATAAAGCTTTCCGAGGCACTCAGAGTGAACACTTGTTGTGTATTATCTTCTGCCATGTGGTGCTTAATCTGCACGTCTGTGGCCTCACACTGTTCTCACACTCTGAGACAACTTCCCCATAAGTCCCTGTAATGACAGCATACTGTATGTCTCAAAATGATGCAGTCCAGGGAAAAGAACAGATGCATCTTTCTATTCAGACAGGATTGAGTCAGGAGCAGATTATGAAACCATATCAGTCAGTTGTATCAGTCAAATTTAAATGTGGAATAAAGAGAAAGGTAGAGTGGAGATGTGCCCAGAGATTTGGCAGAGACCAGGTTTGAAACCACTGCACACTTTGTTGCCTTTTCTTTCTGAGGCGCTGGAACCAGTGGAGACCCTGCAGCCAGTCCAGGAAGGCCAGGATGCGCTCCTTAATGTAGAAAGACTCCTCATCCTCACTATCCGTCTCCTACAGCAGCAGCATGTTTGGAGGTGTGTCATTAATATTAGGCAGTAGGCAAGTTTCCATTAACCCTTAAAATTGAATATAAATGTAATAAAAAATTTAGAACATAAAATAAGCCTAATGGAAACACATCAATTTCGAAAAAAGTTTTTATGCTCCTATGAGGTGGTATTTCAGTAGATTCAAAAAAGCCATATTTCACAAAACTGCAATAGAAACACCTTTTTGTGTCTTCGAGGTCACATGATGCTATGGCTATGTGCTTGTCGGCAGGAATTGGCTCCCTTGAGTATGATGCAACAGGAGCTACAAGTTGAGCCAAAGTTTTGAATCCATAATCCTCTGTGAAATCATGGATCACCTCGCCTTTCCATTATGGCTCCATAACTCACCTACGTGGCCTTGGATTGGGAATAATGACGGCTAGTGTGGTGGCTGCAACAGAAATAAAGCTGGTAATGTTTTGAACATCCATCACCATGCTTCTTGGAATGTTATCGCCAGAGGAGAAGTTGCAGAACATCACTCAGTGGAAAAGCAGTCATCTCACAGTTGTGTTAATCAACATTTCCAAAATATCGCTCAGATTTTGCACAAATATGTAGTGGAAACCAGCCCACTGCTACCTGTTACCTGTATTATTAGAACTAATAGTTGATAATAAGCCCAAAACAATAATAGAGCAAAAGATGAGCAAAAGCTGTAATTTAGAAACATGAGTTTGCAGTTTATCTACACATTATGTCAATGCAAACACAAATGCACACTTTCTACCAGGATCAGTCGTGGTATTTTCTCTACATATATCGGTGAAGTAATGGCATTTTAAAAGAATTGTTCAATCAGTTAGTCACTAGCTCTCACTTGTGATAGGATGGAAACAGTATTACAGCTAACAACTGTTTCAGTTCTAAAGTGATCAACTATTTTTAATCGGTTTTGTGTTCAGGTCATCCCTGTTTCTCAAATGTTTCTTCCAATCCCTGCTATGCTAAATCTACTTGTGAGTTTTTGTTAATATTGAGACCGTAAGTCAATCAACTGATGTATAATGTAACCAGTTCTTTTCAGTGTTCTGATCTGACAGGTGAAAGCACCCATGGTGTGTTGAGCTGAGAACACTGACACCAGCATGTGTCATACGCTGAGTGACTGGAGCTGACACCTGTCATTTTACATTCAGCTGGAGTTAACCTTCCCAGGTGCTGCCAAATCAAATGTCAGGACTTTGGGTTTCACTGCAGATTTTATTAGTCCTACGTAACAATGACTCTTGCAAAACAGACATACATTCTACCAATCTGCTTTGCCAAATATTGATAGTAGGACTCAGTGCTTTGACGCTAGAGATTTATGTCCTTAGTAACACATATTTCACGTATAACTGGATTTATTGCACGGCCAAAATTGTTTGATCTACTTGGTTCCTGGCTGGACTGCAGGCTGCAGGCATTTATATATGTAACCTACTCATTCATGGTAGAATCACAAAAAAACGAGGAAAAATTACGAAATAGGCAAAATCTCAGAAAGTCTACAGTATTAGCTGGTTGGACGCTCCACTTCTGAAATGCTCAGATTCTCTGGTGGCATATAGAGCCACGTGGAGGACGGTGCATAACAGGTTCGCAGACGTAATGTCAGGGACACGCTGCTGATGGAATCAGGTTGTTGTTCTTGTTTTTGAATGCTCTGGCACAGGGATATGACATTGTGAATCCTAATCTTATCTAAAAGCTCTGATTGGCTCAGTTTTTATAACTGAAAAAAACAGTCTTCAGACACCAGGACCCCATCATTGAAAACGTGGGCAGCTAATCAGGTCTAAGACTTGGCTACTAAAATATGGAAGCAATCTGAATCTGCAAAACATAACTGTGCGTGTTTGCATGAAAACTGTCAAACTTTAATGCTGAAAAATCGCAAGGCTGTCAGCTCCCATCACCCTCAAACCATTAGTGACTCTCTGAGAGTTCACAGTGACAGCCATGTTGGTCTAAAGCATAAAGCTAAAGCAGTATGAGTTCCCCTCATACACACATGCAGTATTCCTGCAGATGTGACTTTATATAGTGAGTGTGGGTGTGCAGAGCTACACTGACCTGTGAGGCGATGTACTTCTCCAGAGGACTCTCCATGCGGCCCATGTTCAGCATGGCTGTGTTGGGTCGCTGCTCCGCCGGCGACTCCTCGTTCAGCAGCAACTTGCCTTTGAAGTTATGGACCACACACACCACCTGCAACACACACAGCAGTTTGGAGAAACACATAAATAAAAAAAAAAGGACCTACAGCCTGGTGACAGACACACATTACAGTGACACAGTGTCTCCCAGCCGAACAGAGACAAAGAACAGAAATGTGTGTAACTGAATTTCAAGGACTGATAGAGACTCCTGATGGAGTGACTAACCCCAGTATGTGGGTCACATATGTGTGTGTTGACTCTCTCCCTTGGGGAGCTACTGTAGCTGTGATGGATGTGGCTGTTGCATGAGCTGCTCTAATAAGGAGCAAAATGTGGCTTTGAGGTTCCAAATGAAATAACAAATTTCAAGTTGGCTGAGCAGAGAAGAGATACACAGAAACTCTGAGGGCAGGAGTCCTCTGCACTCCATTCTGTCCTACAGAGCAGTGCAACCTGGGAACTCTGTATGGAGGATCATAAAGCTGCCGGCAAACTTGAATAAAGTCATTTAACACAGACACCCAATTATGTTTCTGTCCCATGAGCCAAAGACCAGACAGACAGTCCAACAGCAGCTAAACTGGGATGGAGGCGTTTCCTTCCGGTGCAGCCTTTACAGCAAAGAGTGTTTTGCACATGCTTTACCAAATATAAAGACAATATTTATATATATACACATTTTACTGAGAGGACCATGAACACAGCACGGGATTGAACCACTGATCTTCAGATTAGTGGACAGCCCACTCTCCCTCTGGGCTGCAGCAGCCCCCAAAGTTTTCACAGTCATAAACCTTTTATGTTTGCACAAACAGGGAATTTGTTTTGGCTTTTTGGTGCATAACACTAAATACAGTGCAAAAGCCACTTTTGTGATTTTGGTGATTCAGAAAGTTTTTCACCTTGGAGACCAAAGGGATTGATACTCTGCAGTTTGCTCTTGTTCTTGGCGGTGGCCGCAGCATACGAGATGATAATGGAAGAGGTGAGGACTGACTCACTCAGTATGTTTACATGCACAGTTTAGTGGAGCCACGGTTACAGCTCGATAAGGGTATTTAACTGGACTACTGTCCTTGTCCCAGTATACAAACAGCAGGGGAGAATCCATTTATTGACTGAAGAATGTCCAAATCCTCCACAGCAGGTGGAGATATCCTCCTTTCAGCTGGCTGCCGGTGTTGTGGGACTGTATTTTATTTTATTTTTTGGGGTGTGACTTTATTTTTATTTAAAATCAATATAAAATACAACCTTTTCAAGTTTTATGTCCCTCACCGATAAGCCAAAATTAAAAACACAAGTCCCTCAGTGCTTACATTTTTTTAAAGCCCTACCCGATTCACAGCAGCATATCCCCTCTCACAAAAAGCAAACAGTCCCTATCCCTAACCACTGAAGGAGGCCAGCGCAGCGACTAGAAACATGCACAGAATGCAGTCTAGTTAAAGTCTGAGTGAGGTGTTTACATGACGAAATAGCTCAACTTTCAGTTGCATATCTGCGTGTGTTAGTCCGATTTTGAGAAATTCAGTCAGACTAACACAATAATTTAACTTTTTCTAACATGATGCAAACATACTGACAGTAGTTATGTGTGTAACACAGATGAAATAGACTTGAAGTATGTGAGTACTGTTTGGGATGCGTTTATGCACATATACACACCTGTGTGTGATGAACAAATGAAAAATATCCAGGAGCACCACCTGTGTAGACATACTGAAAGTTCAATAATCACTCTTTTAGCTCTGTGTTTGGTCTCCACCTACTCCTGCGGGAAATATCCGTCCCTTTATGTCCACCAGCTGAAGTCTCTTAATGTGTTTGTCTGCTGTTTGGTCCTGTGTGGGGAGTGTGCGAGGGCTTATTAAAGCTTTTACTCTAAAAAAAATGCTGCTTGCTGTAAACGATGAGAGCTGTGAGGGAGGCTCAGTGTAAAGCAGATTCAGTCTCATTACAAAAGACAATAAAACAAGCCAGTACAAACAAAGAAAAAAGACACAATAAGATAAAGCTGCTAACATATAATGCTGCTTCATTAGACCTAATAGTTCAAGTAAATAAAGACCCAGATTGCACCAACTTGTGTATCGACAGGTGAGACATGTTTGCAGCCTCAGGCTCCTTTTAGGATCCTAAATGTTGGTATATATCCTGCTCTTAACCTGTCTCAGCTTTCCTGATTTTTTCTTCATTTTCTAAACTAAAGGGCCCCATCTATGAGTTTAATTTCCAAGACCTGAAATACATTGTTATGGACCAACCCCCTCTGCAGGCTCTTTATAGGCTTTACTGCTCCTATATATCAGCAGTGTGTTGTGCAGATAATTTGCACATATAAAACAGCATCCCTGCAAAGCCAGGAGAGGCCAATCTGCTCTCTGATTCATTGCTCACTCTGATAATGAGAGCTGTTTGTTTGAGGCGGCCATGTTTGAATGAGAGGAGAGGGGAGCAGAGGAGAGGAAGAGGTGGAGCAGATGATGAGAGGAGGATGGGAGAAAAGGAGATAAGAGGGGAGCAGAGGAGATAAGAGGAGATGAGAGGGGAGGAGGCTGTCAGTTTTTCTGGTATTAAAAGAAAGAGTGTTTTTGTGTTTTTCCTATCTGCATCCATCACTGTTGGCTCTGTAGTGTTTTTAACATTAAAGCAGCTCTGTGTGAAGAGGCTGAGGCCTTATCACACACCCTCTTTCTCTCTCTGTCAAAGCCCTGCAGCCACGGCGGAGAATGGAGCAGCTTTCCCCTGCACAAGGAAGAAAGAGGATGAGTAAAGGGGAAAAGGGAAAAGATTATCTGGTGCTGTTCTTTTCTTTCAGCTGCTGCTAGGAAACGTGCTTGTATCTGGGGCCCACTCATCATCACTGTGTGTGTGTGTGTGTGTGTGTGTTTCATGATAGCACAGCTGTGGGGGGAGACAAGTTATGATGCACAGTGTTTGAGGAGAGAGCGCAGGCCTGTGTTCTCTCTGCACGTGCTGCCACGCAGCAACACACACACACACACACACACACACACACACACACACACACACACACACAATGCAATTAGTTTTACAACATGGTGTTGTGCAGACTTCAGCTGAACTCTGCAACCTCCTTACATGCTGGACATTTAAACTCTGTCATCTTACCTCAAATTTGGTTATTATTCAACATTTTTGAAGATTGGCATTCAAAACAGTATGACTTCAGTTTGCTGGGGTGGATAATTTAGTATTTAATATCAGTCATTTCTTTGTCACATAAAATCATACAAGATACTCCTGCAGTCAAATGTGATCCCATCAACTCCTTCAACATTTAGTCATTTAGTCCATTTTCGAGTCTTCTTACATTGATGGCAGCTGTTTTGTAAGTGCATTGTAAAATCTGACAAGCTGATCTAACTTAAAATAATCTTGGAAATAACATTCTACAGTAAAAGGCATACGAATATAATTGCTTTTTTAATGCTGCTTGCAGGCAGAAGATTATTATTACACTGGACACCAAAAACCTTTGTGCCTTTGTGGTTGAGTGGCCATATGCGATTCATGCAGTTAGAGAAGATAAAATACTCACTTAGACAGTCTAGAGACAAATTCTGGTATTGACATACAGAGATAAACTTCCAGCTCAGCCTGATACCACCTGGCAGTCATGTCTAATGTGGGATATTTGTCCATGCAAACCACAGTATATTGTCTAAGTAATAATACTGTTTGTATTATTATTCATTCATTCGTTTATTCATCTATCTTTCTTTTAATTCTGATTTTGTTTTCTCATCTCAGTGTTTGTGTTTATGTCTGTGAATGGCTTAGATGCTCTGCTTCTCTTCACATGCCACTCCTTATGCTAACGATGCTTATGGATCTTTGCCTGTAATAGATGTACATTGTATTTTATTATGTACACTCTCTAGCAGGCATAATGACAAGAGTAATGAATAAAAATAAACAAAAAAAGTACGACCAAAAATAGCTAAATCAATATACCAGTAAAAGTGGAAACACCTAAGTTAAAACCAATTAAATTATGATGTGTGTGTGTATTTATACAGATTGATTTGTTATTCTTTTTTGTATTAATTCCTGTTTGAGTTGATCAAGGTGTGTATGGTGTATACGTATATGTGTATGTAGGTGTATGTATGTATGTATGTATGCATATGCATATGTATGTGTGTATGTATATATGCATGCATGTGGGTGTGTGTATATATATGTATATGTGCATATATATGTATGTGTTTGTATACGAGTATGTATGTATGTATATATATGCATATATTTACTTCCTCCTGCTCCTTTTCGGACATTTAACACTTATGTTTGTTTACTAAATATGTATGATGGGCACCTGATGTTGCTGGGGTTTTTTTGCCCATGTTTTTAATTTATTTTTATTTGTTGTCTGATTTTATTTGACATGTTCGAAATAAAGATCTAAAGATCTAAAGAAAGATCTATCTAAGATCAAAGATGATACTGTTAGGGGACTCCTAATGTCAGCAGGTAGCATGTTAACATAATATCTTGCCAAAATTTGCCATTTTCATGAACCTAGCCAAAATGCTCAAAAAATTACAGTAAATATGAAAAAGGTTAAATCCTATCCGGAATGGAGGGATTTTATGTAAAGTAACCTAACGTTACCTGACAGTTAGACATATATGGCACTATGTCTCCAGATCTATAGAAGACCTGTGTGGGTGTGAGACTCACCAGGAAAGTGGCGATGGCAGTGCCGATGATGAAGCCGGCTATGACATCCGACCAGTGGTTGCGGTATTCAGCTACGCGGTTCAGACCAGTGAGAAAGGCCAGACACATGAGCCCCAGAGACAGCACTGGTTTGGCCAGACGAGTGCCCTTCGCCTGCACCGTGCACGTCACATACATCTACAGAAGAGGAGAGATGCAAGGATTAGATCATCTGAATCTTTTAACATCATGCAAAATCACAGGTATTATACTTTTTCAGTTTAGAAACATTCCCAAACTCACTCATCCATGCTGATAAAATAAACCGCTACTGTAACACCTTATTCACCTACTTTAGCCTGCCTGCTCCTGATCAACTAAAACTGCTCCAGAACCTGCAGCGAGGCTCAGTAGATCATATAAATGTCATTAAGATTAGATGAACATTTATTGATCCCCAACTGGGGAGTTCATTTGTTGCAGTGGCACAAAGACTACATTATTACAGAGACATGGAGAAAGTGTGGGAAATAAAAATGTGGCATTAAAAAGAAAAAAGAGGAGTCAGCAAGTCTAGATTAACCGTGTGCGCTAGACTGATGATATGATTATGTAATGGTACTTAGTGTCTCTCTCACATAAATATAGCGATGTAATATGAATATACTTTAGAATATGATGCAAAACTCAGGAACATAATGACATAATGTAGTTTAATTTGGTAAATTATGATGTGATATAGGATATGAGGTATAATGTGAGGTTTTAATTGAGTATAATATATAGATATATATATATATATATGTGTGTGTGTGTGTTTGTGTGTATACTTCCACGTCTACATATTACACTGTAGGTATCCTGTGTCTGCTGTCGATGTTCCATGATGTTGCTACTGTGATGTCAACACAAGCACATGCTGACATGATGCGGTACATGGTTATATTTAAGCAACAAAAGCACGTGGCAACCAATGCTGGGACATCAAAAAAAGCACTTGCTGGGGTGTCCGATGGCTTAGTGGATTAAGCAGGCATGAATAATGGCACTGTCCGTGCCACAGCGGTTGTGGGTTCGAGTCCAGCTCGCAGCTCTTTGCTGCATGTCATCCTCTCTCTCTCCCCCTTTCACACTGCTGATCTGTCCTATCTAATAAAGGCAAAAATGCACCAAAAAATAATCTAAAAAAGAAAAAGCACTTGTCGACACAGATGTTTAGGAATAGTGGAAGGAGCCACATGTTAAGTTGTAGGAAAAAAAAACCAAATTACATTCAGACAGGAAACAAACACCAGACTACCGCATGAAAGTGGTTTGTTGGACTCATCTGTCCTATATGAACGTTTGCGCTCCTTCTAACATGTTCTTGATGGCAGCGGTTCAACCTGACACAGCAGCATATGATGCAGATGCAAAAGGTGGCTTTTGGCATTGGGATCTTACGCCAAAATCACAGCAAAAATGGTGGTATCTGACAACTACAGAATGAGAACGAGATCAGTGCATGCTTTTTCTTCGGAGACCAGTCGCACTGCCTTTACAACTCTACTAACCGACTGCTGCTGGTATTGAACAGCAGTCCACTACCTCTTTATTGCACAGCTGGTTTGCACTCATGATGTGAACCATACCCAAGTACGCATAAAGTGAACCTGACACCACCTTTTGAAGTGGAACACGTGAGAACACTTTGGACCATTGGTCCATGTGCACATACAGTACACAGGGACTTTTGGGGTCAAGTGGTCTGTTCTGCTGCCCCCAAGTGGTTGACAAAACTAATAATAAGGCTTCAACTATTTCCTGCATGTACTATAAAGTTTAAAGTCTGTTGGCATGGTTGAATCATTAATGACATATTGGTCTGCCAGCTATATTTCAGTTTGCTAAAAATACGGTAACTGCAAATCCATGAAATTAACTTCAGTTCACTTCAAGTCTAACACATTTGTGTATCACAGCAAAGCTGCTTGAATGTGATGCATCCTGATTAGGGATCGACCAATAATCGGCTTGGCCGATAATATCGTCCGATATTCGGCATTTTTGCGATCATCGGCATCGGCCGTTTTTTTCACCGATAACCGATAAAATTAATTAATGCATTTTAAAATGCGCTCCTTCGGCTCTGATGCAGCCATCTCTGCCTGAAGTCACCACTCTCTTGGTTGTGTAACAATGTCCCGCCCACATCCCTCACTGATTGGCTACTTGGCACAAGCGAGCCAGTGACAGCCAATAAATCAACACTGAAGCCTCTACATGCAGTGCCACAGACACAGAGGAGAAACAGAGGACTGCTTCGGTGGCTGATCCAGCAGAAAAGGTAAGGCAGTGTCAGTCGAAGTTTCAAAGCCCTTTAGGATGATTTTAAAAATACCACAACCTTGATCAATATTAGTGATAACATGCAGGCCCAGAGTCGACATTTCACCAACCTACTTGTCTAGTCACATCAAGCATACGACTTTGCAAGATAGGACTAGCATCACTCACGACAAAAAAAAAAAAAAAAAAAAAGATGTGAGTGATGATGACCTGAAGTCCCTTGCTTAATTAAATAAAAATATGACATAGGTAGGCTGTAGCAAGTATAAGGGAGGAAAACCTGCAGTTTGGCTGTTGAGATTAAACTTTTCACAACTTCAACATGGGGTAGGCTATTTAATGATGGCTCACCGCTACATTATAATTGACACGACCAGCCGCTTTAGAGCTGGGGCCAGACGCACAATAATAATAGGAGACACTTACGGTTATCATTACTTTGCGGGAATAATTAATCTCCTAACGTGTCTCAGCCCGTGGGGCGGCTCCTGGTTTGTCAATAAACAACACCCGAGGCGATTATAGCCTATAAATTTAACACCACACGCTAACGTGTCCTTGTTTGTTTATAGTCGCCTCTCCCTCAGCGCTCATGCTGTCACTACACAATGATCACACAGAATAGATGTTAAATATTCGTCACTCGTAAAGTCCAGTTTTTTCAATCAATAAATTTACCTTCGCGTCTAGAACCCACGTGTGTTAAGTAGCCTTTATTGTTTGCATTTACAATTGCCAAGTGCCTTATTCTTATGTAATATGACATACACTTCTAAGCACAATAGTGTACATTTAATGTTCTGAGATTCTGAATATGAATTCATTTCTCTAAATAAATAAATATAATAATAAATAAGGAACTATAAGTGAAAAACTCTGGTGAGCACTGAAAGTTGTGTCTTTATTTACTCATGCTGTTTTATGTAAAATTTTAATCTGAAAAGTAACTATTATATCTATAAAATGAATGTAGTGATCCAAGGTTCTGGCCACCCTCTTTATTGTTTGGTCTTAATCAGGCTGGATCAGATGTATCCTACCTGAGAGGGAGAGCACTTAAGACATCATTAATTAAATGTTATTAATGTAGGCTATCATTAAGAATATTATGTAGTGTAGTGGAAGTTTAACAGACAGTTTTGCTCTAATAAATGAATATATATTTTCTCTTTTTTAATTCTCACTCTTTTTTTTGTCTCTCTTTCTCTAAATCCTCATTACAGATGGATGGATAAAAGAAGCCGGGTGAAAAGTACAGTATGGCAGTATTTCACACAGCCAACCCCAGCTACTAGAAGGCCCCTGCACTTTTTGTTTTAATAGGCATTTTAATTAAGATTATGTGTTCATGTTATTATGTTAATTATGTGTTCATGTTATTTTACAAAAAGTTAAGGCCATTTTTTTCAGTGTAAACAAACAGTATACTGTATTCATTCTAATTCCAGGTGTGTTTCTGTAAATTTTGACACCAAAATTTTCATTTTTACTGCAAATAAATATCGGTTATACATATCGGCTATCGGTTTCGCTTGGTTATTAATAATCGGTATCGGTATCGGCCCTGAAAAATCCATATCGGTCGATCCCTAATCCTGATACTCAGTGATACCCAACTTTCTTTGCATGGGGGCCACTTTTGCAAAATGACAGGAGGCCAGGGGCCAGTCTCAACAGCCTTATACATGTTTCTAAGATTTTAAGACATTTCTAGGACTTTAGGATATGTCTGGGATTTTAGGAGGTTTCTGTGATTTAAGGATGTTTGTAGGATTTGCAAACATACTAGAATTTTAGCACGTTTCTAGGATTTAAGGATGTTTGTAGTATTTGTGAATATATTAGGATTTTAGCACGTTTTTAGGATTTTAGGACATTAGTAGGATTTTCAGAAGTTTCTAGGATATAGCATGTATCAAGGATTTTGGGACAATCCTAGAATTTTAGGACATATCTAGAATTTTTTAACATTCTAGGATTTTAGAAAGTTATTGGAATTTTCGGTCATTTCTAGAATTTTAAATGTATTCAAGTGTTTTGGCATGTTTCTAGGATAGTGTTTACATCCATATTTATATACATATTTATACTTTTATACTGCACTACCTGTACATACATTGCCCGTTTATACTCATATTTATAGGGTAGAAATATGTATATATATATACACACACATTTTATTAAAGCTCTGTTATGTTGTTTATTCGTCTTATGCCACTTTTAAATCTTCTCTGGTGTACAGTGGCTCTGTGGGAGCACCCTCAATTTCGTTGTACCAGTACAATGACAATAAAGACTATTCTATTCTATTTTTGGACTTTTCTGTAGGATGTTTTCAGGACATTAGCACATTTTGAAGAGTTTAGAATGTGGTTGAATTCAAGCACGTTTCTAGGATTTTAGGACATTTCTTGGATTTAAGGACATATTTAGGATTTTCGAACGTCTGGGATTTTTGGACATTAGAGACATTAGAGGCTTTATTTTGATACTGTTTCATATATTCTAGCACCTTATATATATATACTAAGTACAAAAACAATTTCCAGTGTGGTCAATTTATTTTCATTGTTAATTGGAAGATGGTTGCATGGCCAGATTTGGCCTGCAGGCCATAACTTGAGTGTCAATGCGATAACTCATATAAGCAACCTTGAGGACTGTGTGAATGCTGTTCAGTTGTAAAGACTGCAGATTTGCATATTAACTGTCACTGCCTCCTACACCATCTGAAACATGTGGCTCCCTGTGCTTACTGAAGATACTTATGAATAAGGTTAACATATAAAGGTTAAACTGTGGTTCATAATTTGGGATTAAATTGATGGCTGATGTAAAAATGTCCGATGTTTAGCTCATGGAAGCTGTGTCAGAGTGTAAATGACTGCAGAAAGTCAAAACTGACTCATGATGTGAGATAACGTGACTCGTGTATGCGAGTGGTTTATGTGGATAAAAACTTTTTCCTCACTCTGTAGATTCAGCTGATAGGAAAATGTGGAAAATCAACATTATTTTAGTTTGACTTTCAAAAATATTCCAAATCCTCCTTCCTGCACTGCTAATGTTTTATTAAAAGCGCGGTGGTGAAATGCCACCAGACAGCTGTGACTGTGTGTAAATATGAGCTGATATGTTAAGTCTCTCCTCAGGGCATCTCTCTATTTTCTCTCCTGTATTTAGAGAAGTGCTGGCAGATCTGCCACTGGAACTGCAGGATGAAAAAAATAAATATACCAGGGTTATAAGGAAAGAAGAAGGAAGAAGCAGTTGGAGAATAACAGACAGATAGAAAAGAGAAGAGGAGCAGTAGAAAAGAAAGAAAGTAAATGCAGAGGATAATACCCAGAGGGAGAAAGACGCAGCAGAGTGAGGTGAAGAGAGAGGGAGAGAAGCACAGAGAGAAGGGGCAGGAGAGAGGTGAGGAGGTAAAAGTGGAAATCAGATGAAAGAGTGGGAGGGGAAGAGTGCTAGAGAGGAGAAGAAGGAACAGGAGGAGAAGAGAGGAGCTAAGAGCTGATAGGAGGATAGAAAGACTAAAGAGAGAAAAGAGCTGACACCAGGAGAGAAAGCCACATTTGAATGTTACAAATCTACTTTCTTAATTACGTTCTTGTGGTAGCTTAATAGCTGCTGTGATTGTGTTCAAAGACGTTTCGTTCAGGTGGTGAAACCCTGCATTCATGTACCGCACAGGCTGCAGATGGAGGTGGTTGCAGAGGAAAGTGTATGAACAAAGTTCATTGGGTGCCACTAAGGCTCTTGTTTTAGGTTCAGCTAAAAGAAAACTTTGATTAAGGTTACGGAAAGATTGTGATTTCAGGTAAATTTTAAAAGAAATTTCAGGGCACCCAGTGTTCCCCTGGTAGAGCCACCTTGTGGCCCTTTGCTGTATGTCACCCCCTTCCCCTTTTCACACTTCAGCTGCCCTTTCATAATTCATTCATAATAAAGACATCTATATCTATATCTATCTATCTCTCTATGGCTGCCGAGGGATAAAAATTATGCTTAATTCATTGCATAAATCCATTTTCGCTGTGAAAGTATTTAAAATATACTTTCACAGCAAAAATATATATACTTAAATATATATAGATAGATAGACAGATAATAGAGCTGTCAAAATAATGCATTAGTTTTGATAAATTAATTACAGAAACCAAAAAACATCAGAGTACTTCAAGTCTGAAATATCACCTTAACTTGATGCTGGTGCTAAGAGCCAGCCTCGTCAAACCACACTCAACCAGATGCACACTGAGTAAGTCTACATGTGACCAACTCACTAACTCACTTTGCTATGTGGATTGCAATGGACTACAAAGCAGTTTGGGTGTTAGAGGACAGTTTGGGTTTTTAGAGGCCTTCCAGATAGCATCCTCTGACTCAGCTTACAAGCTGCCATTGAGAAGCACAACAGTGTCCAAAATCCAGCAGCTTTATGGCACAGAAAAGAGGAAAAAAGAAAATGTAATGGCGGGGGCGAGTAAATTGCACTGACTGGTCACAGTCACAGTTACCTTGCTGTTACTGCACATGTCACTGACAGTGAGTGGAAACTTCAGTCATGTGCATCAACCAATCTAAAAATTATTAAATTATTCATTGATTCACTCATCTGCCTAAATTCAGCTGAATCGATATATTTTAAATACTTTCACAGCAAAAATTGATATATGCATTTAATTAAGCTTAATTAATCCCACGGCATGTAATTAATTAGATTTTTTTTTATCCCTTGGCAGCCCTATATATATATTTATATGAAATCACCTTGACAAAAAAATGATCCTGGTCACAACAGATTGACACTGTTAGTGGAATGGACAAAGCACTAGCTGTAGTAAAGTGGGACATTATAGTACGCCAGTTTTTTTAACGTAAGAAACATTATTAATTAACTTATGCAAAGTCATACATAGTTCATACTGAGAGTGTCTGCAGCAGCAACTTTTATTTGTTTACCTTCGATATCAGCTCACGGTATTTAGATATCAACATCTATTATTAAAATAAGTGATGATTTTGTGGGAACTCAACTCAATAACTTGGTTAATGTTCTCAAAGATCCCCTTGGCTAAGTATTGAAAATATATTAAATGATCACTAAGTACAGTGTAGGCTAAATATTACACGAGTACCACAAACCTGATCTCCATGTCAGAGTCCTGAGTTGTTTTTTTACACATGGACGGCCATGTAAGACCGACTGACTGCCTCTCTGCAACGTCTGTGTGCTAAAACATGTAAAAAAGAGTGAAGAGGAGAGAAAGAGCCTGCAGCATCATCATCCTCTCCTCTTCTCCCTCTCCATCTGGGCCTCAGATGAACTGCAGTAAATAATGCATCATTATCATAAGGCCTGCTCGCTCATCTTTTAAAGTTACAGCATGCTGTGAAACCACTTGATTCTCTCTCATTACATCACTGTCTTCAGAGAAATCTATCATTCTCTTATCAAGTGGGCAGAAGATTCATCACAGATAAAACATTTCTCAACTAGAACTTCAGTCTCATAAGAAATATTGTTTAATTTACAATCAGCAATTCCCAATTTCTTATCCATCACTTTGTGAGTTTCAACACCTCATTAGCTCTTTTCACAGCAGCCCCACTGTAGATGATAGGCACAGTGTCTCAAGTCAACACTTTTCTTCCTGCCAAAAATGAAATTGTATTGTCAACATATCCCCCTTTTCGTACAAAGTCAGTGCTTGTATCCAGGTTTTTTAAACAAAAGTAATCCTGCTAAAATAAGCTATAGACTGCTTTCCCATTGGCAGTTGAGCAGAGCACGACTCAGTCCCAGTATGCCTTTCTAGGTGTGTGGTGTGTGTGTCACGTTAGACATTAGAGAGAGACTGGAGAACAGGTAAACAGTAGAAAACAGCATGAACAGAGGTCTGTGAAAACTTAATTTTGGTTTCTTTTATATATCTCCTACTTAATTAGTCTCCCTTTCAAACTCGGTTCAGACTAATTTGGATCTATGTTTGAGTGCTGCTTAGGATGAGACGGATGGTTGCTAGTGGCAACATGTTATTTAATCACACTGGTTAAGGAGTTGAAATTAGTTTGTTCACCCAAGTGTTGTGTTTTTATCAATGACAATTAGAGCAGGAGGCCATAAAAACTTGTGACTACTGCAGAGTCATTTGACGTGGGTGTGAATGCAAATTGTACACTTTCCAATTACATAAAAAGCCAGATGTAAGCAGGCGTTAGCGGGTTTCTTTGCGCGATGGGAAATAGGTGTGAGAGCCATAATCTGATGACACATTTTCTAGAGTCCCCTATAGTTGTCCTAAAGCAGATATTTAGCAACTGATATTGCATCTGATGTTCATTCACATTGGCCCCCTACTTCCAGCCGCCCTGTCCGGGCCACACAATTCTACAACTCAGCCTTCATTTTGATTCCAACGCACACCTGAAGTTTTGTGATTGCATTCTGCACGGTTTTGATGTTATCACATTGATGAAATCTGTCCACAGGTGGACAGGCAGACAAATAAACAGCTGGTAAAATACTCACACTGCTTCTGTGGTGGTTCCTGCAAGAGTCACCAGAACCTCATTTTGCCACAATGACACACACAGAATCATAAGGTGAACAAAATACTGGCTGTTGTAATGTTGTCACTGGTAAGAATTAACAAAAGACTTTAAACTTTAACTTTACTTTAACCGACCTATGTTTTCATGGAAAGTTGTGGTAACTCATCAAAACTCAGATTTGACAATTAATTCTGAATATTTTTTTTTAAAGAACACATTTTCCTGATTTTAAACACAAAGTCAGGCTCTCAAACTTTTAGGATTGACATCCTTTTTAACCCTTTGATACCTTTGTAAATTGGTTTGATTTATTTAAAAAAAATGGAAAGAATGCAGTTAAAAAGTCAAATTAGTTAAAAGTTGCAAGAAATTTACCAGCAAAAAATAAAAATAAAAAACAAGCATAAAATAAACACATAAGCCACACATGCTTATTAAAGACAACGTTTCAATCCCAATTTAAGAAAAAAAACAATTTTAAACATAATAAAACGACAAAATAATTATAATGATAATAAACATAGTTTTCTGGACATGTTTTCTAATTTTGTAGTAATTGCCCTCCTTTTTTAAAACTAGTTTTAAGGTGATTTTCTTTGTCAATTTTGAATAATTTCTTGGCATTTGCGGGACATTTCTTTCCAAGTTGGGTCACTGCATTTTTCCTGTGTTTTTGAAAGAAATCAAACCAATTGTTCAGGTTCAGGTTTTTCTTTGTGTGCTAATAACACAATGAAAACAGGGACTGTGAAACTCACTTGTGTTACGACCTTTTGAGACCTTTGACCAATCATGTGGCATTTGTGGACGCTGGAGGAGCACAGCCTGTTACTGTTTATCCTGCTGAAATGCCACACAGCAGCCTGTAGCTCTGTAGCTGAAACACATGCACCAAAAAACTGACATACAAGTCTTTACAGTGGAAGTTACTGTTATATGAATATGTATATTATGTCATAGCGATGTGGACCTGTGAGGCAGACTGACCCAGCTGATTTCTTACCACATATAACGCGAGTCGGGACGCAGGCAGACATGAACAATGTGATCTATGTTAATATGCAATATGTTCTGCTTTCAGTGCAATGATCTAAGGAGATGGAGGAAGGAGGAGCAGAGAGAGAGAAACAGACAAATATAGAGCAGAGGAAACATGTCTATGTTTGGCTCCCATTGCTAATCTGCTGTGTTGAGGCAGCCGACAGCCTCTCAGGGCTTAATTGTATTTTTCATTAGAGTGCACACTCCCTTCCAAGGCCAGATCAAATGTTTCCATTTCTCTCTCTGCATTTCATTTATTCTCCATCTCTTTTAATTATTCAGGCCTTAAATATATCATGTGTTTCCACTGGCAGGGTAACACGGCTGCATAGCAGTGTTCCAGCAAGGTTCTCTATAGTTCCTCCTCATTAACGGGTTAATAAAGTTTGTTTACTATGCAGAAGTCTTCAGTAATCAGCTCATCCTGCTCAAAGGAGCCAACAGTAATGGTCCACATTTTCTTAAGTGGTCCCCTGACACATTGCCTGCAAGGCCTCAGCTCTCTGTCCCTGCACCTCTGTTCCTCTGTTAACTTAAGTTCTGTCACCCGAAAGGGAGTGCTGTGTACTGTACATCATCATGGCGGGGATTCAGTCTGTGGCTTTCGTGCTGAAGATAAATCACAGCCGTGATGATGTACAGTACAACATCACAATCTTGAGTATGATATTACTTTTATACGACATTTCATTTTTTAGTTAACAGTAATATGCTACAACAGATTATGACTTGTCTCACTTCTCATGAATTGTTTTCATATCAATAAACATATTTCAATAAACACAATCCTGCACGCTGGCTTGCTACTTTGTGTTAGATCAGTCTGCATGTTACTGCAGACCAGTATCATGTTCAGTTATCTGATTACACTGAAGTAAGAGTCTGTTCACTGTAGCAGACTGTTGTATATCTGAGCGAGCAGGAAGAATCCTCACCAGCTCATAACAGCAGTTGCCACCGCCTCCAGCACTCGTGCCAACAGCCACCTCCAGCTGCCTCACCCAGCTGAGGAAACTCTGGCTCCCTGCCGGGCGAGCGTCCGTCAAACATCCCCATACCAGGTTTAAAAGGGTCCTCGTCTCCACGCCATATGTTTGTAACATAGTTATGCACATTCTTGAAGCGCCATGCGAGGGTAAGCCAGCTAGCTATATTCTGGCCAGCTAAGCTAAAAACAACAGTGCTGTAACAGCTCCACACATCCACAGAAAAGCCCTCACAGCAGCTTGTTGAAGAACACCTCTGCCACCAGTGTAACCGAGCGTCCTGGGTTCACCTAACTGGAGAACAAATAAAACAATAAACGGGACAGGAGATGGTGTGATAGCTCCAACAGCAACTGCTGCCCTTTTATTTTCCTTAACCAAAACTCCCACACATGCTTGAGCCCCAAAAGAGTGGAAGTTCCACCCACAACTTTTTTTTTTTCTGCCATATGGCAACTCAGAAGGGACACACATTAGGCCTACAGAGCAGTCTGCAACACTACAATGTGCAGTAACGTTAGAAAACTAACTTATGTAGGCCTAAAGTGGAGCGATACATGCAGAGTTAAAAGTCTCTGTGATGTTGTACTGTAACAGCACTCATGGAATGCTTATCGACCAATCAAATTGCTTGGTAAGAACTATCGTGTATGACAGATACATAAATCATGACTTGTACATGGCATAAGAGCAGGAGGAAGACATTATCATAGGATATAGGTAACTGTGTTAGAGGCTGTGACAATCATGGCAAATCCCATCTGTCCTGACAGTTTGCATACATGCAATAACAACAGGATTTTGTTTTTTATGCCTCTGTGCTGATTAGACTTTGGTGGCCACAGGTCAAAGGTCACTGTCAATGTCACTGTGACCTCATCTGTCTCAGTCTTGTTTATACGATATCCCGAGAAGACCTAGAGGATTTTTTTTGTGCTGCCTGTTAGGTCAGACCCTTTCATGTAGTCACTTTCCTCTGTCTTTAGTTCACGCAGTAATAGATTTATCACCTCCTGCCCTCCATCTGAAGTATGATCATAACATATATTCAAACAAGCTATGGGCTGACAACACGCACCATCACTCGGTTAAAGACTGTGAGGTGGCATGCAACCAATATGTTCTCATCTAAACTTGTCACATGTTGCTACTCAGCAGTGGATTTCTGCATTCACATATTACACTCTGGGTATCCCTCTGTGTCTGCTATTGACATTGTGGGATGCCACTACTATCATGTCAACATGAGCACATGGTGGGAAAACACAGCATGTAGTCATATTTAGGCAACAAAAGCACATACTGGCCAGATGGTTAGGAGTGGAGGAAGAAAGCACATGGTAAGGTGTAAAAAAAAAAACCCAAAAAAACCCCACCAAATTCAGACAGACAGCAAACACCAGACTCCCGCATGAAAGTCCAGGGTTTGTTGGATCTATCCACCCTATACCTTTGTGGTCCTTATAATACATCAGCAGTGTTTCAACCTGACAACATCTTGGCGTGTTTCCTGCAGATACAACAGGTTCCGTCTGGCTGCATTTACACCTGACACCGACCGTCAGTGCATCATACTGCCGCAGCATGTGCCATGCAGCTCTCTGCCAGCATATTGTACCACTGTGACCAGTTCTGTCAAACTGTGTTCTCAGCTGTCCAGCAACGTATCATGCAGATGTGAAAGACGGCTTTCCGTGTCCCGATCTTATGCTGAAATCACTGCGACAGCAGCAGTTTTTAACAACTGCAGAGTGAGAATGGTCTGGTATTTCATTGTAATCAAGAAAATCACAGGACCCACAGTTTATATTTTGAGCAAGCTCCCACCTGCAGCAGCGTTAGAGTTAACACTGCCTGCTCTTCGTAGAGATTCCTTGAGGACACATGATGTTAGCTGACCTTTCCATCTCAGCAGTGGTTGCATGTATGAATAAACCGCACACGACAGGTTTTGTTTTCTCTTATGCTTGATGGGGTGATTAATCGATTAATTAGATTCAAGCGCACTAACAGAGGTTATAATTGTGTTCGGTTGTGTGGTCAGAGTGTATCTGTTTCCTGCACCCGGCTATGAACTGAGCTGCTGTCCAGGTCTATGTGTGCATGTCCCTGCTCTGCAGACATGATTCATGTTACACTGACAACAGCTATCAGGTGGACCGCTTATACTATGGTATGTGTGTGTGTATACGCATATATATATATATACGCGTCCTTCACCAGGTCAAGGTGATTTCCCCCTCTGAGCCTTTGTGTCCTGTATAAACTGTCACATACTATCCATTTTATACGTTAGATGCACAGAGCAACCTGCTGACTGACCTCTGTGAATGCACACAGCACATATACAGTAATGCTTTAATGTTATTCTGTTGGACCTCATTTGACCTGAGAATCCTCAGGTCAACTTGATTTGTTTTAACAGCCTTTGCGGGCGTTTCATAGCCAGCTGAGCGCTCTAACCTATTTCCTATTTAATGTCAGACATTAGCAGCTGTTGGCATGCTCACTATATCAGAGGCTTGTCAGCTAAATGGAGAGTGCGACATGAAAAATTCAACCTGGGGAGACGAGGCTGAGCAGCTCGATGCTGTTTCAGACATCAATCTCTCTGTCTTGCCAAGTTCAAATAGTGTCCTGTGGTATTACTGAGGGGGACCTGCTCAGACTCAGACAAGGAGGCAGCACATTGTGTTCATATATCAGGCTGATTTAAAGGGAGCTCTTAAAGATATATTTCTCTCTCGGTTCCTGTCAGTTAGTTTTATGGCACAGATCTCTCAGAGGTTAGCCAGATATTAACCTTTTCTGTCAAACACTATCAGGTCCAGTCAGAGTGCTCCAGCGCTGATACAGCAGGTAACATAATTATTATAGTGAAATATTGCACAAGCTGTTCAAGGAAAATATTTAACTACTGCAGACACTCAAAGGACACCTAATCAAAGTTAACAAACTTACCAATGACTACATTAATGTTGTTATCTTTAATAAAAATAAATTAATAGGAGCAGTGGTTGTACTTTGTAGCTATTCTGGTTTTCTAGTGAATAAATCAGCCAATACTCATTCAAAACTTGTAAAATAGTGCCACTTTGTCAGTGGCACAGATTTTGTTTTTGGCTTTTGCCTTTATTTGAGGCATAAGATATATAGCAAGCCACCTTTTGCATGCGCAGTAAATGCCACAGGACAGTGTCACCTAAGAACGCGGCTGCACAGAACCATTTGCAATGTTATCATACGCCCTGCTGGACGGTCATTGTAAGTTGAGAAAGCTGCTGGATGGAACCTGTCTATTTCGCATACATTGCTGGATGGCGTCAGGTTTAAAATAGGGCTGAGTAAATAATTGGAGCTTCAGTCAGTGCAAGTGGCGGAGTCGGGCAAGGTGACAAACACCATGCCGACACCTTGTGCCCTAGAGCTTCGCCGTCAAGTGAGTGAGGCAGAGACCATGTGCTTTACAGAACTTCAGTGTTAGGTGAGAGAGAGCCGGTGTGGTGAGTCTCCAAATGCTTGACAGCTTTGTGACACTTCAGAGTTTGTTAAAAAAAAAAAACTCGAAACAGATATCAGTATAACAGTCCTACAAGTAAAGTTTATAGAGCCCATTATCACAAAACACGGTTTGCCTCAGAGGGCCTTACAGCATACGACATCCCTTTGCCCTTAGACCCTCACATCACCCAAGGAAAAACTCCTGTGATGGGGGAAAAAAAAAGGAAGAAACCTCAGGAAGAGTGGCAGAGGATGATGAGGGATCCCTCTTCAAGGACGGACAGGCGTGCAATAGATGTCGTAAATAACAACTGAATTACAATTATGACAAAAAGGAAAGAGAGAGGGGAAGAGAGGGGGAGAGAGGGGGAGAGAGGGGGAGAAATGCACAGCAATAATGGAAATAAATGCATGTTATATTACATAACGGCGTGGCTCATAATAATGCGAGTAAAAGGTTGCGTCAAGCACAATCACGGCATCGGAGTAACCAGGACCCACAACACAGGTGTAGCTTCAGACAGGCCCACAGCAATGGCAAAACCAAGACCACAATCAGGGCGAGTTGGGGGCACAGTATCAGTGCAGCCACAGCACGAGCACAACTAAGGGCAGGGTAACAGCATCAGCACAGCTATCAACACGATCAGGCGCAGCCAAGATTGCAGCCAGGATCCGGGAAAACTAGGAAACAAGGGAGCAGGAATTCTCTGGAGAGGCAACGGGGTTAGCATAATGCAGTAAACAGACATGAGTTTTCAGATGGAGGAAGCAAGAGAAGGAGAAAGGAGCTCCAGATTAAAGCTATGTAAGCCAAACTATGTCTAATTTTTGCGATGTTACGCAAGTGAAAGAAAGCCGTCCTTGAAGTTTGTTTTATATGGGAGGCAAAAGATAAATCTTGATCAAATAAAACTCCAGAGGTTCCTAACAGATGTGCTAGAGGCCAAGGTAATGCCATCTAGAGAAATTACATTGTTGGAAAGGGAGTTTCTGAGGTGTTTGGGGCCAAGAACAATAACTTCAGTTTTGTCTGAATTCAGCATCAAGAAATTATGGCTCATCCGGGCTTTTAATGACAGCTACTCTAAAGGACTGTGGTACATTGCCCTTTAATAACGAAACATTGATTATATCTACACTGCCAAAGCTCTTGCTTTTCCCGTTGACATGTTTGGTTTTTTTTTACCAAGCAAACTGAGGCAATCAAAGTGGAAGCATCACACCATTAAAGAGGAATCAAAACCCACTCAAGCTGTATGTTATGTGATGTTATGATCACATTAAAATACAACATATTGCAGTTTTAAGTATACACCTTAGCAGATGTAACAGTTCCACATAAAACAATTTAACTTTACTTACTGATATGACAGTGATTCAGTGATTCAACCAAGCCTCCAGGAGAAGTACAGAGCATTTGTGACCATACTTATAATACTCTGATGCTCACAAGTTGTGTGTGTGTGTGTGTGTGTGTGTGTGGTGTAAATTATGAACTGGACATTATAAATTCCTGTAAAATCCTATTAGGGCAAAACATTTGAAGGGTACAGACTGGGTGCAAACTGCTTGAGGGGATTTCCCCCTCTCAGCTTTTGATACCCCGCCTGTGATTATTCTGTTTTTTAATTCCTGGTTAGGTAACATGTTATCCCTGCCTTTGGTCAATATACATTTGATGTGAGTGTAATGACATCTGGATATTTTGAAGTTTACTTTATTTCTATGCAAATTACGGGTGAGAACCCCATGTGTGGCAGCATGAGTGTACCTTTTGAGATCATGTTGGCTGATGTTTACTGTGTTGGTGGGGAAAGGTGGGTCTCACATTCTCTACTCTGGAGCGACATTTGTCAACTCCCTACTGGCCAGCGCCATTTTGGTGAGTTGGGTTTTAGAGGTTGTAGAAGGGCTGGTCTTGTAAAAATGAGCGTGAACTTTGTCAATGGACTGTAGAGGAGTGTGAGTGTGTGGCTGGCTGAGCCAACACGTTTACCCCCCAACTCATCACATGTTGCTGCTTTACAGTGGACTTCTGCGTCTACATATTACACTCTAGGTATCCCACTGTGTCTGCTTTTTATGTTCCAGAATCCTGCATGATGTCAAAACAAGAACATGGTGGGATGACACTGCACATAGTTATGTTTAGACAACAAAAGCATATGGCAACCAATGCCAGGACGTCAACAAACGCACAAGCTGGTAAGGATAGTTAAAATCAGGCAAAAAAGCACATGATTAGGTGTAGAAAAACACATCACATTCAGACAGGAAGCGAACACCAGGCTCCTCCAAGAAAGTCCACAGTTTGTTGGACCCATCAATCACCTCTGATGCCCGCCTTACAGGTGCCCTCACATTTTACATTGCGTTGTTATCAGCTGCGTTTCAACCTGACTCTGTTTTATGCTGCAACATGCAGTCCTAACAGGTCCGTCCAGCTACTTCGCATGTCTGCCTCTCAGTCTGACATAGCAACATGTTTGGTGTTCAGCAACATATAATAATGAAGTGACCGGTTCTATTTGTCCTCGACTGATGCCGTCCAGGAGCATATCGTGTGGACAGGGAAGATGTCTTTTGGCATCAAAATCGTATATTGAAAGCACTGTCAAAGCAGTCATATTTGCAATGAGAACAGGTTGGCTGAGTCGTCGTAAAGGCATTTTGTCACTTTCCTCATGATGTTATGTAACACAGGCACATGGAGACCCTGCAAATGTGTTGTTTCTATGTAACTGCAGATGTTGGTGCCTTTTTACACATTTCTGAAATACATATTAGCAAATTTCAATGGAATGAATGGGGCAGCCTCTTAGAACATGATATCTAGTTCCTTTTGTACATCCATAGATTCAACACTTTGAAGGCATATACACATGCTGTCACACATGCACGTCTGTGATCTTCCCTTTCCCCCTGTTTGTTCAGTTTTGAGGCTTGTTTTGAACAAGCAGCAGAGGAACTCAGCAGTGATAACCAACATGGCTGAGCAGACAAACCAAACAACACTGCCCTCAGGATATCCAACTCCAAAACAACATGACGGTGTGGGCGGTACTTTACTGTACTGTGGCATCTTTTCTTTTCAAAGTAAAAATACCACAAACAAACCACAGCTGGAAACTAAAAAGCAAGCTGAGCCTCTCACAGCTGGAGACAACTCCTCTAGACAAACACAGCGCTGTCACAGCGTCAATACACACTCTGCTTCTGGCACTCTATAAACACTACATTGTATAATCAATACCCGACAACAGGCATTGACATGCACTCTTTCCCTGCATGGTGCAGCCGCTACTATCCACACAGCATTCAAGTGTTTGTTTTGGGAAAAGTCATTATGTTTGAAAGAGTGATGCTAATCAGAATTATGTTAAGATAGAATCTGGATTGGTAGCATGGCAGGCTACTTTACCCAAGCTTCAGCAAACATGAATTTTAAAAATGAAGTAGTGTCCAAGCTTCCATCAACAATCATATAATGCAAAACGCACATACTTATTTAAGACACAAGATTAGAATCAAACTGCACATCTCACTCTCACAAAAATCAACATGTGTTTGCAAGAATGCTGAACTATTCATTTAAGTGAATATATTCAAGGGGGCATGATTAGATAATGAACCAAGTGCAGTTACTTTGATACATCAGAGCTCCTCATCAGTAGGAGGAAATCCTAAAATAGCATTTGGGATTTCTTTGATGAATGAATTTGTTTCTTCTGGGGTGTTTTGATCAGCTTCAAGGGGTTGCATCTGGAATCAGAGTGAGGACGTTCCAGCTAAGTACATCTCAAAGTTTTAGAGCCATCAGAGTAATTGTTGGCCAAATAAATAAATGTGTGGGAAACCCTGATCTTCAGTAATGCTAATGCTCAGTGAGCTGGAACACCCATCACATTCTCACCCAAAGTCATCACATGTTGCTCCTTTGCAGACTTCTGCATCTACATATTATGCTCTAGGTATTGTTCTGCTCTTTACATTTTGGGATGGCGCTACAGTGATGTCAACACAAGCACATGGTGGGATGAAACTGCTCGTGGCTTTGTCTAAGCAACACAAGCACATGACAATCCAATGCTTGGACATCAAGAAACGCACATGCTGGCACAGATGGGTTGGATAAGGAAAAAAGATGCACATGGTAAGATGGAGAAAGAAAAAACAAACAAAAAAAACATTACATTAAGATGGAAAGTAAACTCTGGACTCCTGCATAAAAGTTCAGGGTTTGTTCCCCCGCACCCTGTAGGGACCTTCATGCTCCTTATATTACTTTGTTAGTTGCAGCGATTCAACCTGATGCCAGCAGTGTATCATGAGGATGCGACAGGTTATGTCCCGCCATGTTCTCAAGTGACCTTGCCCATCCAATTATGGTGGTGCTGCAGCAGGAGTCTGGCAGCGTATAATAACAAAGAATGGTTCTGTCCAGCTGTGTATTCCGCTGATGCTGTCCAGCATTGTATTATGTGGATGCAAAAGGTGGCGTTTTGGTGTCACAATCTTACGCTGCAAAAGCTGCAGTACTAAAAGACTTCAGAATGAGATCGGCTGCTAATACCAGCTATCTTGTATGCCTTTTCCACCAACACGGAACTGCTTCTTTTCTGGTTACTGAATCTAATTTTGAACTGTTTAGACCATTTCAACAAAAAATAACTTGGGAGAACAAAGTTAGTCCCCAACTGGGTTGTGGTGATGCTGTGGTCCTACTTGACACCAGCTACTACTGCCATTATTATTAGACACATCTACACTATTATTAAACACATATGATTATCGCCATTTACATAAACTACAATACTTCCATATAATGTATCACTTTGTCATCTGCTGTATTTTTATTGTTCTTTATGACATGTATTACATGTCTGTCCGTCCTGGGAGAGCGATCCCTCCTCAGTCGCTCTTCCTGAGTTGTCTACGGTTATTGTTTTTTTTTCCCCTGTTAAAGGCTTTTTTGGGAGTTTTTCCTTAGTCAATGTGTTAACTGTTAACTTCTGTTGTGCAACGCCCTCTCTGAATATCACCACAGTTCCAAGAATTCTGAACAAAACCAGACCTCATTTGGTGGAAAGGGGGTATTTTTAGAGAATCAGAGGCAGAAAGTGCATCACAGCCCAATATCTCTGAGATCATCTGTCATGTTGTAGAATTCCTCACCTCATTTGTTTCTCATATTTCTGGTTTCTTACAGAGTCTTTACATAACTGTAACATTAACATTATCCTCTGACTGGGCTAATTACAGCCTCATTTGGATCAGTCCTCGGGTTAGCAGAGGTTGGATGTCCGTGTTTGACCCGGGCATGGCTGTAATGACTGAGACAATGAGAGTTTGAGGCGGCGCATCATGTCCTCACAGTTGCAGGGTGTGTGTGTGTGTGTGTGTGTGTGTGTGTGTGTGTGTGTGTGTGCAGATTGCATGTACATCCTCAACACAGAGCTGTTCACAAACAATGGCCTTTACTAAATGACCTAGATAACAGAGGCAATTTGTTCTCCCCATCGTGCGGGGAGTCACTGACGGTCCAAAGCCGAGCATTAGCATCATCGCTCATGGGCACTCGGGCAGACGCTGGCTCCCTGACACAGAAAATCAAAGCAATCAGACCATCAGCAAGAATCAGCGGCTTCTGGAGATGTTTGATTTGTGTGTTGTGCTCAGAGGATGAATCACAGGGGGCAGAGATGTGCTGCTACTGCGCTGCTCTCTGCGGACTCAAACATTCAGCCATGTTGGACTGCTGACCAAAAGCTGACCAATCAGTTAGATGCTACGCTACAAAGAATTACTTCTTTTTTAGTTATTCTTGTGAAGACATTCACACTTATTTGTATGCAAATGAAAGAATGCTCTGTTTTAAATGTTATTCAGGTTTTCAGTCTGGAACAGCAGTTGGCTGTACTGGTTTAACAGACAACATCACATTACCCCAAATCCTGGCTTTCCTCCACTGGCTCCCTGTTTGTCTGGGTCTGGCCCCTGGGTACATAACAGAAAATTTGACCCCTTAATCAGCTGGGGATATAGTGTTGCAGTAAAGTTTATTTTCCTATGTATTCTTTACATTATAAATGATTGGTTTAACTTCATGGTTGGCTTGTTTGATTTTAACCATCCTTCTTACAAGTTTTGTTTCAACCCCTAAATCACACAATTTATCAAAATGTATATCACAAAAAGATCTTTTTTTTCAAACAGCAATTAGGTAACTTGGGACTGGGTTAAACTGCATTGTGATAATAGCTTGTCAAAAGATGTCATTTATTTATCACTGTAGATTTATCCACATTTACATAAACCTTTAGAAGCATATAAATTAAAAGTCTGACCAGCATTTTTAGGAGAAAAGTCTGGATCAGTTCCAATTTCTTTTAGAAAAAAAAATAGTTGGGTGCTGCTTTTTAAGTGTCCATGTTTCCAGACTGCAGTCCAAAGTCTCAGACTGCAGTGTGTGTGTGTGTTTATGGTGAACCAGATGGTTAAGGTAATCCTCGGCTGTCATGTTTATAAAGTAGCTGTTCAGATGAGACTGCCTCCCTGTACAAACACAGAAATACATGAGTACCACACCTGACAAACTAAAACTGTCTTTTACTAAATTGATTTTTGATCAGCCCTGTGGTGTCAGTGGGGTGACAACAGCAGGCAAAATGTCCTCACCAGTGCAGACTCTTCCAGCCATACTCAAATCTGATATCTGTGAGGAAAGACAGTCGCCTCCTCCGATAAATTCTGGGAAGCGTCTGTGCTCTGACACTCTGTGATCTATAACTGGGCCTTACATAAGACAATCAAGTGAGAAATGAATCGGGGAGTGAAATGTGATCATCTTATTAGACATCCAAGAGATTAGATGCAAGGTCACACACGCACTAAGGCCTGCAGTGGAACAGCACGGCACTCACATATTATATAACACACACTTTGACATGAGGTGGTTGAAGGCAGAGAACGCTGCAGTGAAGCTTTCAGCTCTGTCTCACTGACCTCAGAGCAGCAGTGCTCGGGAATGTCTGTGAAGGCTTAATCCAAATCACTGGACTGAAGTCAAACTCAAGGCATCAGCCTCTCATCTGAAAGCTCTCTTTACTTTAAACTATTGGCTGACAACACTGAGAATGGCGCTATATATTTCAGCTACCAAACAAATGTAGAGTTTTGACGTCTTCAGCCTCCTGCAGACTGTGGGATTTTTGCAACCTCATAAATTTAGTGCAGCTACACTCTGAAACATGGATCTTAATAAACTTGGGTAGGACATCAATCTACCCCTTGCTACAGGGAAATTGATGTGTGTTGTGTTAATTTTGCAACAGGAGCTTAAAGTAAGTAGTAGCATCTACTAGCATTTAGCAACGTGGCGCTGATCAGCCACATTTCTGTCATGATGGTGAGTTTATAATTGGCTTTAGACAGAGAAGAAGGTATTTAGCAACAGCTGATTATCAAATATTAGCATACTAACATGCTAAACTAACATTGCCTGGGTCAAGACCTTGAAAAGTTGACCGATTCATCAAGCATAGTGGTATGAAATATCTTCAGTTAAAAAACAAGTGATCCAATGAGCACCACAGAGAGGACCAGCACTGTGTTTCTCAAGTAGTGCTCTTTTCAACTGGATTTTGGATTATTGCAGAAAATAAGCTCTGTGTCAAACAAAAGTTAATGATACATACACTTTTTGTTTAGCAGGACAATCTTCCCAAATGAACAGCATTTTTAGCAGTTTTTAAGTTGTAATCCAACTACATTCAGTTGCGTTACCACAGCTATGAGGCTGTAAAGCCGTGTTTGGCACGTGATGACATTCTGAAGTCTCATTTAGCCACTTGTTAGCAACTTCCTTTTGAAACACACATAAAAGTGTCATCTGTTTATTTGAGAACAGCTTCTAACCAAAAACACATTTAAGAACACACACTGACATAGAGACGAGGGAACCAGAAGTGCTGAAATGCTGACTGCTTCCCGGGTTTTAGGACTCATTACTGAGCACTCTGTAGACAAGATAGACGCTGCTGTCGAGGCTGTTCTAAATTGACATGTCCTCTTAATATCACCTGACGCTGTATATTTTTTTCAAGGTATTCTCATAATCAGTTCATACCTTTTCCTTTCCTACCTTTTAATATACATGAATGCACCCAAATTTGTGCATATCCCGCAAATTTGAAAGGCTGTGATCACATGACCAATGTGCAGACGGGAGTGGTCCCGAGCAGTGATGAGACATGCTGCTGTGGTGGATCCCTCACAAAACACCAGACTGTGCATGTTTCTTTTCCTAAACCTACCCTTAACTGTACATTAAGAAAGTGATGTCATTTGTTGGGCAACTTTTTTTATATGATATCATGGTTGTGTGTTTATTTTTGTAGGATATGACATGTTTGGGGTTTTTCCCCTGCTCCTCTCTTCAAAACCCCATCAAAACTATATTTTGGCATGACTACATATTAGTGTGTCATTACCCCTCAGGAACTGTTTTGGTCATTTTATGTCCTTTTCAATCTTCATTTTTTAAAAATTTTGGCTGTGTTCATGCATATGGCATAAATGTTGGCCAGATTATGTATTTTTGTTTAATCTTGGAATTTCCAGCTCAGCTCCTACATTAAGTCTAAAATACAGTGTGGACACTAAATAGTTACATTCAGACTGTTAAGGTCAAAAAATGCTCCACTGAAACCCATTCAAACTGACATTTTTGATCCCACAGCCATCAAAGCATAAAAACATGCACTGTATTATTTTTGGGTGTCATTCTGGGCTTTAGACTCGGAATCTGTCATTTTGACTATTTTCCACCTGATGGTGTCATTTTCACCATATTTAGCACATGGATAAAATACATGCTATTTCCACTAGGTGCACTGTCACAATCAATGTTAATGCTAATCATTGATATATCTCAGACTGTGATCATCAAAAAAATCTACTTAGCATGCAGTATATTAAAAATATATATTCTTTTTCATCTAAATCATAGTGGCATCATGTGAAAAACCTGGCATTCAAAGGGTTAAAGTTTTGAAAATAAATGCATATTCGATATTTATGATTTACTGTATAATATTTTTCAAAGCTTGACTTTGAAAAGTGCATTTTGTGAGTGTGTAACATAAAAGAACCCTAAGGGTTAAATGATGTTAGATTCAAGGGGATACGTTGGTTTCTATGGTGAGCACCAATGTTGATACACATGTAGTCATCTGAATGAGACCCCAATAAAATTGCTGTTTTTGGATATGCTTGTTATCATTTCCTTGCTTGCTACAAAATAAAAGTCTTTTCACTTTTTTCTGTTTAGTTCGAACCCTTTTCTCATCTCTCTTCTGTTGCTGCCATTACATTTTTTCAGCTTTCTTCCTTTCTAAGGCGGGCTACCATGATCCCTGTCTCTGTGTTTCTCTCACTCAGTGCATCAGTTTGCCCTAGATGTGTGTTGGAGCTCGATCAAATGGATGATTCATAATTGATAAGTTATTCCGTAGCCAAATTTTTATACAACTAGGCTAATATTCACACTGATTGAAAAAAACAACTTGATAGTAATTCCCTTCTTTGCTAAGCATGAGTTTTGCATGAAAGGGATTTAAGTCTTGTCCCACACTGACGCCTGTCCTCAATATCGGCTGGTTGAGTTCAGCGATTGAAACAAAAGTACAAGCTTTTAATCTAAGTTTTACACTATTTATAATTTGGCCATGCCCTATAGAAGAAAAACAAGTTCAGTATAGATTTTGACCTCCAACTTTTAACTTCTTTTGGTAACTTTCCACTGTGGATTAGGGCTGAGGTTTGTTTTCATGAAATACATAAAACCAGTCACGTATCACTCTCCATCAACTCCCACTTAGTTTGGAGCACACTGTGATAGCAGCTCTCACTGAAAATAAAGTGAAAGGTGTCGTGGGATTCTCCCCTCTCCCTCTGACTGGATAAATGTATCTGTAGCTGCTGGGTCAACAGCTGAAGCAGCTGCTTTCAAACTGATGCTGCAGCATTCTGGGTGCATAAGCACTTTAGGCTGAATATGATTAGCATAAAAATATTACTCAAATGTTCAAACTTACAGAAAAGAGCATTTGGGAGAAAGAAGTGGGATTGCACAATGCTAACTGGCTCTGACTTCCTGTATAATCGGTCTTGGCAGCCATGCAATAACTAGGAAATAGAATTACTTCAACATGGGATCATTTTACTCGTCGCTCAGGCAGCTGTCTGAGAGACAATCAGCAGCTACAAAAACCTCACACACACCTTCAGTTCTCTTTTGCCCAATTTTCCTGTCAGCTTAGCTTCACCCTAAATACCCATCCCCTTTTAAATTGACCCTCTGAAACCTGGATCACTTTTCTTGTATTGCTTTTAGACACCTTTAACAAACTATTTAACACTTTCCTTGCCATTGCCAAGATATTCCATCAATCATTGTTTTCACTATTAGTATAGTAAAGAGAGCTGTTACAGATGTAGTGCAACAGAACAGCATTTCTGTGTCCAAACATGCAGAGAGGTCTACTAAACAAATGTCAATATAATTTCATTTATCAAGCCCATTATGACAAATCACAATTTGCCTCAGACGGTTTTACAGCACATGACATCCCTCTGTCCTTAGACCCTCACATTAACCAAGGAATGCCAGAAACCGACCCCCAAAAAAAAGAAAAACCTATAACAGGGCAAAATAGTTGAAACCTCAGGAAGAACAACTGAGCAGGGATCCCTCTTCCAGGACAGACAGACAGGTAATAGATGTCATAAAAAACAATTAAATTACAGCAGATGGCAAAATGATGTATAGGAAAGAGCAAGAGAAAGAAACCTTTATCGCAGCTGTTCAGACATTCAGCAATGCTATTTGTCAAAAGCAACAAGAGACACATTTAGCGACTTATTCAGATAATCAGGGAATAAGATGGAATGAATTAGCATGTCTTTGCACGTTCACTGCTCACAGTAACCGCAGAACACTGCTGTCAGCGGCCGTCAGGCCAGCATGCGGGACAGGCAGGACGAGAGGAGACGATGCTCGCAGTGTGAGTTCAGCTGTAGTGAGTTTCCAGCCCAATTATGTTGAAAGAATTGATAAAAAAAATTGATTCCTGCCAACTCCCAACAAGCAGAAAAGAATGTAAATATGCAGAGTTCACAACAACGCTGTTGCATAGGGACTGTTCTAAAGCTGTAGTGCTTAAACATATTAGGGAATGTTCCACTATATTCACGATATCGTAAACAGAATATTATTTCCATTATCATTTTTGTATAATTCAAGTTGACATGAAAAAATATGAGGAAAAAAATGCAAAAATGCTCTTGAAAGTGACTTTCTTGGACAAAAATGTGATATTCTCTGCTTTTTCGCTTGTTTTTTGATGAAAATGCACAAATTCAGGTGTTGATGAAAAAGAAATGGAAGGTCCTAGAATAAAGCATTACAGATGAGAGAGGAGGCAGACAGTGGGTTTTTTTGATTGCAGCATACTCCCAGATCTCAGCAATTAACCATGAATAGGTGTTTTTTTTCGGACATACAGTCAGAGTAATGAATGGAGGAGCAGAGTAACTCACAGCCAGGTAGAGAGCAGCATAGACACTGAGTGCCGCCTCCTTGGATGGGAAGGTCTTGCGGGCGCGCAGGATGTCATCCTGGTTTCCTGTGCAGGCCTCCTGGTGGCTGATGTAGCGCAGAGCCTGCTGGCAGCCCAGTGCCGTGTAGTTGGGCTTACAGACAGTCAGGAAGTAGGGGGCCAGGTTCCCTGTCACAACCTGGCCTGCGTTGACAAAGATGTCGACGGTGAAGAGGCCGAAGGTGTAGACTCCTGGGAAGGAAAGAAAAAAGATGTTAAGTGAGACACAGTGTGATAGATGGAGTGACCAACATCAGCAATGTTTGTGATGTCACCACTGAGAAGGTGGAGCTGATTAAGATTACTGAGCTGTGTGGGTTTTTTCTCCAGCAACCAGCTCAGCTACTGATATCATAACTCATCAGTTTAACAGGGGGACAAGGACATGGGAAGGTGGGTGCTGAAGGTGCTGCAGCACCCCCCATAGCAAGGGGTGGACCAACATAGTCTGTAAGTAGTTAGCTCTTCGGCCGTAACACATGGGCTATCTGAACAATTGTGTCACATTTTGAATAGCATATGATATGGTCCCTGTCAGAAACCACAGATACAGCATGTCATGTTTTTACCTTATTTTTTGTTGAAATTTTACATTTCAACGATGCTGTAGTTAACATGTGGTTAAGTTTAGGAACAAAGAAAACTTGGTTAGGAAAAGGTTTTGGTTTGGGTTAAAATACATGCTTTAGTTGGCACATTCACAGCTAGAAATGCCATCAATGTCTTGCTCAAAAATATCCAGTTTTGGTGGCACATTACCCACTGGAAATACCCAGTGGAAATGTCGCTCAAAAACAATCAGTTTTGTTGTTAGTTGTTCTTCAAATGTGGTTTGCAACTGATGATCATCTTGCTTACGTGTGTGCTTATACACAGTCATGCACTCATGTTTATACCAGCATGAATATGTCCAGAACCTCTTATATTATAATTATAGACCAGACAATTATTATCACAACATTTTTGGAGGAATGAAACATTATCCAGCATCTTTGGTGTAGAAAATAGATGATGGAGTGCTCAAAACAAAACATTTTCAACTTTAATATGCATAGCTAAAATGGGACTAAAGCCATATTTACATGAGAGCAGCCTTACTAAAATCAAAAAATATTTCCTTTGCATTTTTAAAAAAAACCCGCATTCATATTATGACATTGTGAAAACAGTTCTTGTGAACACGGATCTGCAAAAACTACCAAACACGCTGTAGTATGCATGCCAGGCCAGTAGCTTGTGGTGTAACTTTCCAATGACACGTGACAGAAGAACAGAACACAGGAGTTCTTCTACAGAGCAGTGAGTATTAACAAACAAGAAGACGATGGCAAATACATGCACGAGAACCGACAGCGTTTACAAGCTCAGTAGAGTCAGCAGCACAAAAAGTAAGTGCAGCCATGACGTTTCCAACCTCACATGCTCCGCACATTGCCAGTTTACATGGTGACAGAAGGGGTGGCATTTTCAAAAGTTTCAAAAGTTGGAGTTTTCAGGCCCCTAAAACACCGTTGTCCTGTGAATCAAAGGCCAAACCACAACAAAAGGCTAATATTTTATGTAATAACCATTGCCATGTTTTTATCAAGATTAAAATTAAATCAGAAAATCTTGCCAAAACAAGTGCTCACGAGTTACTTTCAGACAGTGAGGGGTTATAGCTGCTTGGAAGACAATGTTGTGTATTTCTATGAATGACACCCGGGTGCAGCTCACAACCTGCAGCACGCCATTCAGGTTACACGCCATCCCCCTGCTTTAATGAAATCTGCATGGCGTGCAGAGGTAATGGTAAAAACTAAACATGACTCTGCCTGGATGAGCAAACTCTGAAGCTGATGTTTCTGTGAACTGATCTGTTTGTTCAGATGAAAATGTCTTAAATGAGTGAACTCAGACACCAGTAAAATGAGCTCAGGAATTGTTTTGCTGGTGTGGTTTCTGTGGTTGCCTTGGTTACATGGTGAGTCATAATCATCTCAGAAGGAAGTGTCAAATATCTGTGTGTGTCCATGAGAGCAGCAGCCATCGTCTCTCCCCTCGCTTTGTCTGATCTGGACGCCACCCGTCATCATGTCTGATGGGAACACTGAAGGCAGAAGCAGAAAATACTCCCCGTTTGATGTACCATCATAGAGACTGCGTGCGTGTGCATCATACACAACATACCTAAAAAAACAACACACACTCACGCACACATCAGGATCACTTCACCCAGCGCACACAGTCACATCACTGTGGCGTCATCAGCCATTATTATCTGTTTATTACTGAGTGATTTGGTTTTTCTGTCTCATTTTGCACAGTCTAATTACTTATGGGGAAACAGAAATTATTTTCTGATCCCATCAAGTTATCAGGCCATTCTCATTCCAACATTGTCAAATACAGACACTTTGTCACACCCCTATGTCTCTGATGATAACACAAAAGGCTCCCTTTAGTGTCACGATAAGACGCACCAGGCATTCAACAAACTCCATTGTAACCCATCCACAGCATATCTGAACACTGACGGCAACTGATGTAGTAAAACGAGCAAGAAAGTCAGGTGGAAGGAAGGGAAGGGGTGGATGGGTGAAACAAAACAAGACTTTCACCAAGGAGCAGTGGTCAAGATCAGCTAAACCTGAGACCAAGTCATGACCAAGATCAGCAGTAAGAGTCCACCCTGTTCTCATTCCAAAAGTTGTCAAAAACTGCAGCTGCGGATGTGATTTCAGCGTAAGATGCAGATACCAAAAGTCACCTTTCATGGCTGTATGATATGCTGGCAGGAGGGTCAGTTGAGAACGAGGCCGGACAGAAGCGTTCGCAGTGTTATGATATGCCGCCAGACAGCACCTGATGTCGCAACCTGATATGCAGATGCTGTCGTCAGTTGAAAATGCAGCCAGACGGAACCTGTTGTGTCTACATGACACGCCACTGGAGTCAGGTTGAAACACTGCTGTTAATGATGTAATATAAGGAGCCTAAAGGTCTCTAAGGGGCGGTGGATGGGTTGACCAAACCTTGACTTTTATGTAGATCAAGTATAGGCTTCAAGGCTGAATTTGATGGGATTTTTTTTTCAGTTATGTGCCTTTTTTTGCATAATGCCTAACCACCCGTGCTGTTGGTGCCTACTGCTAACTTTGAGCTTTTGTTGACATCCCAGGATTGGTCGCCATGTGCTTTTGTTGGCTTAACATAACATAACCATGTGCTTTTTTTCATTCAAACAACTGGAACTTTCCAAACTGATCTGAAAGTTCAATACTCCCAGAAAAGCACCCAGAAAACATATTTAGTTTCTGCTTCATTCACCTCTTGTGTTTGTTTAGTCATAGAAAACAAGGGAGATAAAATCAACTCTATCATGCTTATCCAGTGCTTGACTTCTGCACAGACAATTCTGTGATATTCATGTGGTCTTCACTGATCTTGAAATAAAATCTAGCATCCTCTTTGTCTGATACCATAGAGTGAGTAACAATGCATCAAGTCCGAGACGAGACCTTCACAAAGCGGTCTTGAGACCAGTCTCGAGTATTATAACACTGCTCAGGAGCCGCAGTTTGTGTCCCACATGAAGCTAAAAGTCTGCATTGTTTTAATGTCACATTTTGTAATTTTGGTCGATTGTCTCTTACTGACATCACTCCTGTGACCTGTTTACATCACGTGACGTGACAAATGTACGTTTTTAACCCAAAACATGAGATTTTTTTCTAAACCTATGCAAGTTGTTGTTTTTTTTTTGTTTTTTTTTCAAAACCCAATTCTGACCGGAGATTTGCAGCGAGACAAAAAAAGTTTTGGATTGTTACAGAGAAAACTTGCAGGCCTGTTTTAGCTCAAACAGGCCGGGTGATGGTGTCAGCCCAACTCAGCTGGTAAAATGCAACCCATTCAACAGCCAGCTGGCTTGGCGTGACGTCCCCTGGCCAACTTGGACAGAAGTGGACGGCATTTTCACAACAGCAATCTCTGACAGCAGCCCTCCATCCCAGCTGAGTACTCCATCTCCATCCCCTGGGATTAACCCTTTGAAACTTGAGCAAATGATTTCTCTAAAACAAGAGAAGAAGGCAATGAGCAACAAAATAAGAAATTATCCAAAAATCAGGAAGAAAATAGTAAAAAGTAGAAGAAAATTACCTGGGAATTAGTAAAATAAAATAAAGAAAGCTAAAAAATATTAAGGCAAAAAGGTGCTTAAAAATTTTATTAATTCTGTAACATAATTTTAACCCTTTGAAACCTGGATCGACATCAGTTTTCTTGTGCTGTGTTTAGACGCCTAGTGCTTGACTTTTTGAAAACTGAGCAAATTGGTTTGTTTTCGTGAGAGAACACGAAAAAAAGGTCATCAGCAACTTGGCAAGTAATAACCAACAAATTACAAGAAATGTTATCTAAAAATGTGTTTTAAAAAAGAGGAGAGGATTATTAGAAAACAATCAGAACATTTGGATAAGATGTCCAGAAAGCTGTATCTATAATATCATTTTTAGATTTAAAATTATTTTACTCAAAATATAAAATATATACAATACATACATTTTTTCAACCCTTTTTAAGGTTATTATCTTGTCTGTTTTTTTCTTTGTCTTTCTTTGTATAACTAATTTTAAAAAAGAGAAAATTACCTGAAAATAACTATTAAGGTAAGTTTCTTGTAACTTTTTTAAAAATTTTTTTTACAAATTTTGCTAAATTTTTTGACAATGTCACATTAAAGTGTCTTATTGTCTTTGACCTAAGTTTTGAAAGAAACCAAACCATATAATAATTGTATATTTTATTCCCTAGCTTTTTTTTCATTTACATTTTATCCCTAGATTTACGTAAAGAGAAATTATTTTCTAAATCTCCTAATTTTTTGCATTTTGTGCAATATTTCTAACCAAATTGCTCATTGCCTTTTTTCCTGTGTTACTGAAAAAAAATGCACCAATATTCTTAGTGGTGATAGGTTAAATGTTTGTGAAAGGCATCTTGAAGCAGCACAAAAAAAAGTTTTGTTGCTCCAGGTTTCAAAAGGTTAAAGCAAACCATGACTGTTTCCCAACAGTAACCATGTTACAGTGTGTTTCAGCTGATGACCTGGGGATGAGACAGGGTTGAAATGAAGAGCGGCAACTGAAATGGTCACTTCTGTAATGGAAACTTGTGAGTCAGTGTGTCTGCAGTCACTCCTGTCCAATCTCCTAAAAAAGACACATGGTGTTGAGACGGCAGCAAAGTGCTTTGTAAAACATGGAGGACGGGACATAAATCATTCAACCAGCTTGTATTTGCAGTGTGACGATTCCCTTTAACACCAGAGGAAGACTGCTCATCCCACAGCAGAGAGCTGCTCTCCTCTCACTGTGACGCTGCATAAAGCAGGTCTGCTGCCTGCATCCTCACCCGTACTAAACACACACACACACACACAGGTGCCATATACTGCTCTTAACCAAAGCAGCCAGGCTTTACGTCAGTGTGATTGAAGGGCTTTAACAGAAATAATTGCTTCCCTCCTACGAGAGCCCGGCCCTCTGTCACACTAAATTACCAAACAGGCGCTTAGTCAGACAACTCTCTCTCACACACACACACACACACACACACACACACCGAGAGAGGTGTTCGCCACACCAAAAACACACACACACACACACACGCACACACATGCTTCCAGGGTGCATTATTTGCCGAGGCAACAACAGCAGCTTTTCCAATCACTGTCAAGTGTTTGTGCTGCTGCAAACTCATTTCAGCCGGCCAACTTTGAAGCGCGTTTAGCTGGAAGACATTCATGAAAATGGGCAGCGAGGCGTCACGGCTGTTGAGCAAGGCACGTCTTTCGCCTCCCCCGCACAAGTTCTTGTTTTAAATGTCGCCGTGGAAGTCACCGCCTCTCCCTTCCTCGTTCCTCATCAGGCGCACAGAGCAGCGGTGTGAGGCTCCACATGCTGACAGGTCCATTTCTTAACGAGCATCAAATAGGTTTTGTCAAGCGTTGTGTGACTCACTCGCCAAGCACTCGGTGTACGGTTCCAATGCTGTCCCACTTTCTGCAACACGAACGCAGAAATGTGGGCACTCTGTGTTTTACAGACAACTTACACTCACTAGCTAACCCCCCCTTCCTCCTCCGCACCTCCTCATCCTGTCGAGCTTTGGGAGCGCAGAGAGGGACGACCAAAATTGCTTATTAGAGCATAATCTAATCTAGTTTGCCTGCTTCAAACAATGATCTGCTGCAGAGCCACTTTGGAGCCATGCATGTGTAACTGTGCATGCTTGTTGGGTGTATTTGTTCCTCCAACGTGTGCGTGTGCAGGTGTGTGTGTGTGTGTGTGTGTGTGTGTGTGTGTTTTGGGGGGTGAGCAGGGTTGAAGCAATGCACCTCTTGTTTGATCCAGTGCCAGCGTCTCAACAATGCTGCAGTGTAATGCACAGCCCAGTCCGTCTCAAAGTTATCACGGTTTCCCAGACTCCCTGTTTGCTCACAATCACTTTGACACGCACAGACTCACAGGTAGACACATCACAACAGCGGGCTGAGTGAGCGCTGAATATGAAGATGTGCCTAAGCTCAATGTCACAGAGCCAGACACAATGAAATAAAAAATAATGTGCATTCATTTTAGTAAAAAAAGATCTGAATTTTGAGTTTTTGTTTCTTTGAGCATTCACGTAGAATCAGTTGTGTTTCATGTGGTTTATCTTGCACCCTGAGAGGCATGGTTGGGTATGGGAAATTTTCAGTTCTTAAAATCTGTTAGCATGAAGAAAATACATGGAGCACAGATGCAGTGTGAATATCTGCCACAGCATGCCCACAGCGCAGAGCATCCACTATAATCACCTGGAGCGGCTACAGTGACCATGGAAGCCGTGCTTTGCCCTGCTCAAGTTTTTTCGCAGCTGGTCTTTTTTTTTATCCATGCGCGTCTCAACAGCCCTCCAACAGGTAAACATGACACAGAACTGAGTAAATAACAAGCACAATCTGTCCACAAATGATTCATTGAAACCTCAGCAAATTGTATTTATTTCTTTCAAAAGCATAGCAAGACATGGCTCAGAACTGAGCAAAACATTTTTTTTAATAAAGTTTTCCAGACATTTTTCCCTAATTTTTGGACTTTTTTCTAGTAATCCTTCCCCCTTTTTCTAAAACATTTTTTTGGGTAAAATTTCCTGCAATTTGTGAACCATTTCCGACCAAGCTGGCCATTGTCTTCTTTCCTGATGGTAGTAAAAGAAGTCAGACCAACGTGCTCAGCTTTCAAAGGGTCATTTAGCTTGTACAAGGTGTCTGAATGCAACACAAGAAAACTGATGTCAGTCTGGGTTTCAAAGGGCTTATACCTTGTAACAGATCCATATACTTAACAGCCAATGGATTTTAATTTTGAAACGAGGAAATCTAAATCCACAAATGAACTGTTCTCTGACTACTATTTAGAAAAAGGTAAACGACTAAGCTGTTGCTATCTGGTCATAAATATATCTTCGGAAGATGCAAGACTATGAGACGTAAGATCTCATTTGTCCCTGCTACCACTGGCCTCATCAATAGCATCATGTCATTTTTCAGTCCCTTAAGTATATTTGCATTGTGTGTATTGTTGTGTGTATGGAACTTTTGCTTCCTTTCATTCTCTGCTGGCTGTAACACAGATTGCCCCTCAGGGCAATAAAGTGTGCTTTGACCTTGACAGGAGCTACTGGGAGCTCAGCTCCCCTGAAAGAGACAAGAGCTCCCAGAAAGTCTCATCTGAGCAAAACCCCAAACAAATGATGCAGACAAACAGACAAAGAAAGTGAGGAAGTGGAGTGGTACAAATGATGCGTGACTGCTGGGGGAAGGGAGGACAGGTGAGCAGAAGGTAATGTGACAGCAGGGCTAATGTGGGACAGGTCAAACTAATCAGTGTGGGGCAGACAGTCAGCTGCGTCTCTCAGCTGTCACAACACTCATTTCCAAATAAACGTCTGTTCATGTCACCTTATTGATTTTTGGTTATGAAGGGTTTTGTTCGATTTTACATAAAGTGCTGGCTGCAGAATATGAAACTCAGTTACACCTTCTGTGAAGACCAGATCTATGATGCATTGAGAGCGTTCAAAGTGAATTATAATGCATAAATGATGCTTTATGACTACACTCATAAACACATAGAATGCTTACTATTGCACTATATCAAAAGTCATAAAACACTATAGATGTGACTTGTAATGATTTATAAGTGGCAAGGTTCTTATAGATGCTCTTGACTTGTTATAACTAGAGGTTGACTGTGTTGACTTATAATGCATTATAAATATCTGTACTCATCTACACACACATCAACAATAAACTGTAGTGAGGACTTATAGTGTGATAAAACAGTCAACCCAAGTTATTGTATCTCTTTAGTAAAGTGAGGTACATATTGGTGCATTTAAAACAATTTATGCTTAATCATAATGTTTATAAGCCCCAACAAAAAAAACATGGTTAGGATTAGGCAACAAAAGCACATGGCAACCAATGCCAGGATGTCAACAAAAGCACAGGGTTAGGAAAATGTTACATGGAATGGGTGGTTAGGACTAGGCAACAAAAACACAAGGCAACCAACTCAAGAGCATCAAAAAAGCATGTGGTTAGCATTGGGCAACAAAAGCACATGGCAACCAATGCCAGATTATCAATAAAAGCACATGTTCAGGTTTACGTAACAAAAGCAGGTGGTTAGGTTAAGGAAAAAACATCATGCATAAAGTGAACACCACGCTTCAGGGTGAAATTTCAGTGTTTGTTGGACCCATCCACCACTTCTTCCAACCGCCCTATAGAGGCTTTCCAGTTCCTTATATTTTGTTGTAATCAGCAGTGTTTCAACCTAAGGCCATCCAGCTACATATGATACGACCACAACAGGGGCAATTCGGGCTACCAGCAATGTATCATAACACTATGAAAGGTTCCATTCTGCCATGTTACAAACTGTCACAGCATGGCAGCGTATCATACCATCGGGAAAGGTGGCTTTTGGCGTTCATTTCTTATGCTGAAATCATTGACAAAGCAACGGTATTGGACGACTTGGAATGAGAGCGGGTTGTTTTGCATGTAGGACAAATCATGAATGTGAATGAAGGTTCAAAGTTCCCTCAGACACTCCATCCCCCCAAAATCAGACTCCCCAGAAAGCCATGGTGTAATTTCATCATTGCCCATACGGTTTATAAAATGTTAAGGCCCAACACTAACTCTGTTTTTCTAATCCAAAATTGCTGCGCCGCTGCAGGTATTATCAGATTATACACACATTTAAATTAATTTTTTTTAAACATGTTTTGCTTGACTGCAAATGAAATCACACAATCTGAATCTCTCAGGCCCTTTTCATGTACTGCTTTCTTTTGGAGAGTGCCATTATATGTGTTTTTACAGATGCACCATTGTGAGCAGAGCCATTTTCTCTGTTACAGCTCAGACTGCTGATAAGCTTCGCCAAGTGGCATCATTACAGCTATTAGCCCTCCAGTATCGATAAAAATGAATCAGCACAGAAGCATTTTGCACTGACAATAAGGGCTGAGAGGAAGAGAAAAGAAACTGAATGAAACTCACTAGTCACATGCGGTGGGTTTAGAACTCGAGACCACACCAGCCACGAAACATCAGGAGAAGTCCACATCTGCTGTCTCAGTATCTGCACAACCAACCAGCTCCACCAATCAATACAAAATCCCTCAGTTACACATTGGAGAAAGAGAGCAAGAGTTTACTGCCTCGTGGTTGAGTCCACCAACCAGACAAGTTACAGTTTACATCCCTGCCTGTCCAGACTCATGTAGTCCTGACAGTGGACGATGCTCCAAATATGGAACTTTCTGCAAAGAAGGTACACATACTAAAACATGATGCTTCACACATCTACCTGCGGCCGCCAGGAGTCAACATGCTGCAAGTTAAGAAAATACATACTCAACAAAAAAAAAATCAAAGAAAAACACCTAAAACAATTTGAGGATACATACACACCATTTGGGGAATGTGCTGCAAAAACAACACATTAAGAAAACATGCTACAACACAAAAGAAGTGTTTTCAGTGGACACTTAATAATGATGCACACATCTGAATGTGCTTGTTTTAGTTGTGGTTTGTAACATTATGATGTCACAGTGAAGCTGACCTTTGACATTTTGGATATAAACATCATTTCATCATTGCATCATGTTGGACATTTGCATTAATTTTTGTCATAATTAGTGACTGAATTATTGAGTTTGGGTAAAAAAGGTGTTTTTGTGAGGTGACAGCAACCTTTGACGAGCAAATTCTAATCAGTTTATTCTTATTCTCGTATTAACTCACAGAGTTACAAACTGTCACCACCTGTTTGCATCATCCAACGCGTTCTCATCCCAAGTCGTCACATTTCAGCTTTGCAGTGGACTCCTGCATCTGCTGTTTACGGTCCTCAAAATCACTTGGCAACCAACACCGGTTAGGATTGGAAACAGGTATAGAGGTACAGAAAGTATAGAAAAAAAATGTTACATTCAGACGCCAAGTGAATGCCAGACTCCTGCCAGTCCAGGGTTAGTTGGACCGCCTCTACAACCTGCCCTATCACACACTCCTGATATTACGTGGTTACCAGCAGGGTTTCAACCTGATACTGCCCTGCATATCATGTGGACATCACAGGTGCTGTCCGGCTGTCTGCTGACGTATAATAATACAAACCCCAATTCTAATGAAGTTGAGACATTGTGTAAAATGTAAATAAAAACAGTACAAGGATACAATGATTTGCAAGGATTTGCCAGCCTATATTCAATTGAATACACTACAAAGACAAGATATTTAATGTTCAACCTGATAAACTTTATTGTTTTATTACGAATATTCACTCATTTTGAATTTGCAACACATTCCAAAAAAGCTGGGACAGGGGCATGTTTACCACTGTTTTACATCACCTTTCTTTTTAACAACACTCAATAAGCTTTTGAGAACTACGGATACTACTTGTTGAAGTTTTATAGGTTTCCCATTGTTCAGTTGCTCAACAGTCTGGGGTCTCTGTTGTTGTATTTTTTTTCAATGGGAAACAGGTCTGGACTGCAGGCAGGCCAGTCTAGTACCCGCACTCTTTTGCTATGAAGCCACGCTGTTGTAACGAGTGAAGAATGTGGCTTGGCATTGTCCTGCTGAAATAAGCAGGGATGTCCCTTAAAAAGACGTTGCTTTGACGTGTATGGACCTGTATGTACCTTTCAGCATTAATGGTTTCTTCACAGATGTGCAAGTTACCTATGCCATGGGCACTAACACACCCACATACCATCACAGATGCTGGCTTTTGAACTTTGCACTGATAAAAGTCTGGATGGGCCTTTTACTCTTTGGCCTGAAGGACACCATGTCCATGATTTCCAAAGACAATTTGAAATGTGGACTCTTCAGACCACAGTACACTTTTCCACTTTGTGTCAGTCCATCTCAGATGAGCTCGGGCCCAGAGAAGCCGGCAGCGTTTGTGGTTGTTGTTGATATATGGCTTTTGCTTTGCATGGTGAGTTTTAACTTGCACTTGTAGATGTTGCGACGAACTGTGTTAACTGACAATGGTTTCCTGAGCCCACGTGGTAATATCCTTTACAGAATGATGTTGGTTTTTAATGCAGTGCCGCCTGAGGGATTGAAGGTCACAGGCATTTAATGTTGGTTTTCGGGATTGCCACTTACCTGCAGAGATTTCTCCAGATTCTGTGAATCTTTTGATCATATTATTGTAGGTGATGAAATCCCTAAATTCCTTGCAATTGTACGTTGAGAAGCATTGTTCTTAAACTGTTGGACTATTTGCTCACGCAGTGGTTCACATAGTGGTAAACCTCACCCCATCCTTGCTTGTGCACGACTGAGCCTTTTAGGGATGCTCTTTTTATACCCAATCCTGATACTTACCTGTTTCTAATTAACCTGTTCACCTGTGGAATGTTCCAAACAGGTGTTTTTTGAGCATTCCTCAACTTTCCCAGTCTTCTGTTGCCCCTGTGGCAGCTTTGGAGCGTGTTGCAGGCATCGAATTCAAAATGACTGAATGTTTGCAAAAAACCAATTCAGTTGAACATAGGTTGAAAAGGACTGGCAAATCGGTTATATTTCAATTTATATAATTTATGGAACATCTTATATTGTTATTGCTATTATTATTATTTTCTATTTGTCTATACTACAAACGTATTGGATTAAATTCACGGTTCTGCTATATTAATTGATGTTGTTGTGCATCCAAGGAAAATTCAATAAAAAAATGTTGGAAAGAAAAGGCAAATCATTGTATTCTGTTTTTATTTACCTTTTACATAACGTCCCAACTTCACTGGAATTGGTTTTGAATGGTTTTGTAATTCTGTTCGGTCATTCTCAGCTGACAATGTCCAGCGGCACATGGCATATTTGACGACTTTGGAATGAGAACGGGCTGATTTTACCCTGCAAAGGGTTCCTCTGTGCATCTGAATCCGATGCTAAGGTCCACTGACAGAGCAGCAGTATTTCACAAGTTAGGAGGCCTGGGTGGACATAACAATCCTTAATTATAGTGTGGGCAGTTACAGTTTAACAGTGAGCCAGAAATATGGCAAAGTAAGGCATATTTTTTTCTGTTGGACTGTGGGGCAGAATAATTCATATTATCAGGACTAAGCTTTTATCTTTCAATATGATTTTTTTTCTAAACACTAGGATCTATTAAATCGAGAATGACATTACTTTTCTTGTGCTGCTTTTAGATGCTTTTCACAAGTATTTTAAACCTTTGAGCCCTGAGCAAATTGGTGTGATTTCTTTTAAAGCACGGGAAAAATGGCAATGAGCAACTTGGTAAAATGTTTCACAAATTGCAAGAAATTAGTAGATTAAGAATTTTTATTTTAAAAAAAAGCTCGGGGAAAATGTCTTTATTAAAAGGTATTTATTCTTTTTTTCAGGTAATTTTCTTATAACTTTTAATAAATGTCTTGCCAATTTTGGGGTACTTTCTTTTTTCATTGCTCATCGCCATCAAGCCAAATTGCTCAAGTTTCAAAAGATTAAAATGTGATTCTAAATTCATACATATTTAAATGTACAGTTATAACACAGAAAGTAAGTCATTAGTCCATTTTTTTTAAGTTAACAGAATGATAAACCCAAAGTTTCAGTGCAAAAACACATGAGCAGCAGCAGGGATGAGCTTGCAGCGTGGAAGATGGAGAGAAAAGTGAGCAGGGTGAGTATTAGCATTTAGAGAGATAATGTTTCCAACGTGTTCAAAGAGGACTCGAGGTGCAAAGAGACCTTGTGAGGGAGGTCAAACCCAACCAGAGGAACAGACTGTCAGAGCTGAGCTGAGCTGAGCTGAGCAGAGCTGCATTCAGCAGCCACAAACACTTTGAGCAACACTGCAGTCTCTGGAGAGGCTGCTCGTTCTGACAGAGGAGTGTGACATAGATTATAAAATGTTAATGCTGAGAGGTAGAGAGAGAGAGAGAGCAGCAGGGCAGTTCTGTGCTACTGCTCAGGGTTGGTCATGGAGGACAGCTCTGGGTAAGATTAGCTGCTATGAGTCACAGATTGCTGCACATATTAACACGGGCCTCCAGTCAATCACATAAATCAAGAATTGAGATGAATGTGATGCTTTGGTGTCCTCGTCCTAACAGCCAACAGTCCACTGTCCAAACTTTCAGGAGCATTGGGGCTTAGCCTGAGCCTCAGTAGTGTGTGTGTGTGTGTGTGTGTGTGTGTGTGTGTGTGTGTGTGTGTGATCATAAGTATCAAGCACAGAATACTTAATAAATTGCCACCTTAGAATGTTAGAGTCTATCTGTGCTCTGAGAGGTGTGAGGCCTCACATGATGTTGATAACAGAATAACTCCACCAAAAAAATGTACATCAAAACTGCTAGATAGATAGATAGATAGTACTAGAGTAAAATAACAGTATGTTATGTTCCCAGAGTGTTGCCTCACTATTTTTTAAACGTTAATGTTCTGTGGACTCTTACATAATGTCACTGAAACGGGGCTGTGCATGAACTTCCCAAATTTAAAGTTCAACAAGCAATGCCTTAAAACGCATGAAGGTAAAAACAACGCTGACGTTGAGTGTGAGTGAGCACCACGACCCTCGGCTGTGTTCTAAATTTAATCTTTCCCAAACAGCTCGGCCCTGTGAGTCATTATGCAAAGCAATGGCAGGCCAGAGTGTGAGGGGAGGGCTGTGGAGTGGAGAGATGGCCGGGGCTCACATGATGCTGTGCTGTTCTCCGGCAGATGTAAATGCTGGCAACAAGCATGCGCAAACATGCAGTACATGATGTGCATGAATACACACATTTGGGCACACACACACACACACACACACACACAAATACAGGCACGCAGTCCCAGTACACACATGGAACGTGTCACATGTGAGCACTGGCACACTCTGACATTAGCAAAGAGCGGCAAGAAAAGCAGCAAAGAGAGGATGTGGAAGCAGCTAGGCTGAAAATATTCAGCTGCTGCATGACAGCTGTAAAACACAGCAGAGCTTCTCACTAATGATGATGCTGCTTTATCACTCAACATTAAGTTATAGTAGCTGGCATATTTAAAATGAAATAAAAACTACAAATAATTCTCAAACAAAAATCCCATTCCAAATGTTTTTGACTATAAACTAGAATAACTGCCATGTTTCTATGCCTCTGTGCAACCAGTCAAGTTGCATTTACAGCTTACAGTTTGCGCTCTCACAAGAATGAGACGCACGTGAAGTCTCTATGACCTTGACCTCTGAACACCAGAATCAATGCATCCTTAAGTCCAATCAAAAAGTTTGTTTCAAATTTAAAGAATTTCTCTCAAACTGCTCTTGACAAATTATGCTTACAAGAATGAGACCGGTGCAAGACTGAATTGACCTTGACCTTTGACCAATGACCACTAAAATCTAATCAGTTTATCCTTGAGTCCATTCGAAGGTATGTGCCAAATTCAATAAATAAATAAATAAAACTCCTTCAAGGTGTTCTTAGATATTGCCTTCACAAGAATGAGACAGACAAATTCACAGTGACCTTAACCTTTGACCACCAAATTCTAATTATGATTCTCATAGATTCAAATTCTAATCAGATTCTAATGCCTCCAGCCTCGGCTATCACCGGCGTGATCCAATGAATTAACTGATAAAGTTATCAAATTATCTTGAGTAGCACATCCATAGCAGCTGAGTGTTAGGATAGGTCGTGTGAGTAAAAAGAATGAACTTCTCATGAAAGCAAACAGAGCAAAGCCTGGTCTCGGTCTGAGATGGGCTGTGATGTGACATACAAAAATCAGCTGTTCATTTTCCCCATCTGCCTCCCCATCTGCTTGGATGTGGTGTGTCATCTTCACTGTGACTTTCACACTAAATGCATCTGTGGTGAGTACAGATCTTTATCCATTCTTCATCATTGTGTTCCTTTGTTCTGGAAACACCCTCTGGCTATTAGATATTGCGTCAAACATGTTATGGAAGTCAGGACAATCCAAGCTGAAAAAGACTTTGGTCCACTTCCCTTGTGAGACTGTCTCATCCACTGCATTGAAAAGAGTCCCAGATGCATCTTAAAGTGTGAGAGAATAGCTGTGTGCTGCTGTTTGTCTTTGAAATAGGGAAGCTAGAAGTTTAGCCAAGGGTATATACTATTATTTGTCAGTTATCAAAAACAAGGTAGAGCTGCGGCCACCCCTTACTTGCGGACATATTTCTTTCTGAACACATGTTCCACCTCAAAGCATTATGGGTGTAGATACCCTTTAGCAGCGGGAAGGCCAGACTTTCAGGGTGGAGGAATTTGGTAGCAAAGAAAAGAATCAGGCCGAAGGAGTTCAGAGGTTGGTCGTGTAAAGTTCTGCACCATTGGAATCATGCAGCCCCATTGCAGACCCTCAATGATCTTCTGTTAGCTCTCTTGCTTCATCTCTTGCTAACCCAGAGCTCAGCTGGATCCAGAACATGATGGAAATGCTGAAGACTGTCAAGCAGCCAAACTTGAAAGAAAGGCTTAAAGAAACCTGCCGAGTCTGCGCCAGTGTTTGTGATCTCTACTTCAAAAGGCAGGCCTGCAATGAACTCTAAATTTAACAAAGATCTGACAAACCCTGCCACTGAAATCCATCACACCCAGCCAGAAGGGGGTGAGAGAAGACCTCATCATACTGCTGCCTGCTGAGAGAACAAGAAAGAGCAAAAGAGAGAGACACCCTTGGCCATTCCCTATAGTGAAAAAGCCTGAGAGCTCCAAAGAATTGGTCTGTTAGAGAGTTGGTTTCCCCCTCTGCTCAATTGCAACCCGTCACCTGGCCATATGTCTAATCATTATCCATATGTCCATTAGCAATTAGTTGTGTGTATAGTTATTCATTCATTCATTCATTCATTCATTTATTTATTGTCTCTATTATAATTATAGATAGTGTGTATAAATATGCATAGTGACTGCCCACTAAAGGTTGAAACCTGCTATGGCAACTAAATTTTGTTTTTGGCTGATTCTGGTTACAGGTGATTTTATCACCAACCGATCCATGTGTTGCTGCTCCGTCACAACCCTTTCACTAAACTACTCTGTGTGTGCAGGGAGCAGGAAGGTGCTGTGGATCAAGGGCAACACCATGGGGTGATTGGCCATGTCCTACGGAAGAGGCAATCAAGCCAAAATTGTGAGTTTAGTAACTCTTTAATTCGATAATCCCCATCAATTCAGTTTCCACGCTCCAGCACTTAGGCCTCGACCAACATATCTGCACCTGAATCTGACCAACCATCCTCAGTCACAATGAGAACACATTACTTCTCCACTCTGAGCACTGGTGTCCCTACGAACTTCATCCTAACCTCCTATGTTCCCTTTCCACCTATGACTGAGCCCCATCCTACAATTCAAACACTACTGTCATATACCTGGATGGTATAACATTGATAAGGCTGGTCTCATGACAAATGTTTGCCAACAGAGAGGACGCACTGTGCCTGGTATCCTGGCTCAGATAATCAGCTTATCTCTAAATACTGGTAAGACCAAAGAGCTCATCGCTGACTTTAGAATATGTGGAGGTGGACACTTACCACTCCTCATCAATGAAGGAGCAGGGGAGAGAGTGTCAAGTTTTAAGGTCTTTGAGGTCTTCATTTCAGTGGATGATTTGTAGACTGCAAATACCAAAGGAAAGAAGTAACGAAGGCAAAACAACTTCTTCCTGAGATCACTACAGAAAGTCAACCTGAAGAATGATATGTCTGTCACCCAAATGTTTGGCTATTTTTTTTTTAATTTATTTATTATTTTTTTAAGACGAATGCCATTTCAGTGTTTGTGATAGCTGCTGCACCTGTCACACACAGTGACAGGAATGATCATTTTACCCAGTGGTTATTAATGGGTTTATTGACTGAGTCACAATAGCTGTCAAGCAGTCGAAGGTACCCAGGCTCTCTCTTACCTAACACTGAAGGTCCATGGCACACAGTGTCTCTCTCACACCTGATGTGCTGAAACTGTCCGGGGTCAGGATCCCATCTCACCCTTACGCCCCTCATCCGTGAAGCGCACGGTGTATGTATGGCATCTTGACATGGTACACCACCTACAACACCACAGAGAGACAAGCTGTCTACAGCCCCCACTTTTACTACCTGACTCGCCCACTCCCCACCCCTTTTTACACTCTCCTGTCCTCTGGATGGCGCTGTAACGGCATAGCTGTAAAATCCTTACTGCACAACTTTCTGCCAACTTGAAGAGATTAGCCCCACAGGTTCCCAATTAATACCTCCAGCTACTGTAGATCCTCCAGATCTAAAACCTAATGCCTTGTGATCCCTCCAACACAAATCCCTCCACGTATAAGTCAAATCAACTCAGGAGGCCGTTGACTCCAAGGCTCAGCAAGAAGCTGATAGGCAAAAGCATTCTGCTTCACACAGGAACTCAGCAGCACAAGGAGACTGAACTGTTCAACCCAGCACAGCCGAGTCCCCGACGGATTCATTCATTAGAGCTCTCTCACTGTGCCAACAAGTCTGCCAACTGTGTTTATCAATAGCCATGTATAAAATGCACTGTAAAACACGCAGGCAGACACACTGTAATGGAATTTCCAGATTGTGTATGTTAAATTGCACTTTTTAATTTGGCATAACTGCTGCTGCTAATGTTGCTGTAAAGCAGCACTGACAGCTTACCACAGACCCATTAACTGCTGCTGGTAAAGGGAAACAAATGCTGCACCTCTTATGCTGTTTTCTTCACTGAACCGCGAGCATTAAATTAAAGAACAGAGGCACTTTTCTGCACCTTTCCCCATAATTCAAACACAACTGCCTCCATCTCTTAAACATTGAATGCAGTACAGCCTCTCTCATGAAGAAATGTGCAGTATGTCACCAGTATTTTGAGATTATTACCCATTTTACTTTGATAAGATGTCAGTCTAGCAAAGAAAATATCCAAAATGCACATTAAGGTGTTTATTTTAGTTAAGATTTTCATATTTACTCAGATGATCACTCATTTGCATATTGAAACATAACATTTGCAAAAACTTGTAATACAAAAAAAACAAAACAAATGTTTCAATGTATCTTGAGTCTTATTACTGTAATTACTGTACTGTATCGCTTGATAGTGTTTTACTCACCAAATTAAAAACAAGATGATCACACAGGTTATCAATTGTTATGTGGGATATATAAAATGATTATACTGCAAACACTGAGTGTAAATTGTCACATGCTTTTATGAAGCCCCCGGCATTAGACTTGCATCAGTGTTTCAGTTCACCTGCTCTCCTAAAACTCTCTGCTTCTTATAGACATACACACACAAAAAAAACAGGGCTTTTGCAGAGCCCCAAACTGGGACTATTTTGTCACATTTTGCTACCATGAAACACCATACCATTATATGAACTGGAGAGCTAACATAGGTAAATCACCCTGTTTAACGTCACTGCAGTAACAGTCTTACTTAATGAGTGGTGGTGGTGGTAGTGTGAGCAGGTTGTGTATTTCTATCTGCTGAGCTGATCACGACAATTTAGTCACATTTTACAACCACGGAGCAGGAGTGCAACTTGGAAATCTTTGCAATATATGAACTGGAGAGCTGTTTGAGTTTGTTTCTAGCTCACAGTGAATAGAGCCTCACGTTTAAAGGTGATTTATAGATAAAATCAAAATTGAATTGAAATTATTATTGGAACAGACCTTTGAGGCATGCTTTGATAGTGAGCTCTAATGAGCTATAATGACTAATCTGTAAAGCACTTTGGGTTGCTTTTCGGTGTGAAATGTGCCATACAATAAATCTGCATTCCCTTGGTTTAGAAAAAATGTCATGGTTTGGCATTAAATGACTACTTTTGTCACTAACATAAAAAATGTCACATATGACATATTGAATTTGTCACTAGTGTAGCAAGCTACACATACTAGCGTACTAGGCTACATTGTTAATAAATAAACAGACACCTTGTTAGCATGACCCTGTTTAAACAGATCTAAAACAAGATCCATGAAAGCTGGAGCACTTATTCATTCTTTTTGCATCAGAAAAGTAAGGCTTCTGCATCAGTATGTTTTGTTTTTTTATTCTATAAAGTCTGATTAAGTTGCATTGTTTTGTTTTTAATGAAGCAATTTAGATAATTTGATCAATTATTATGATTTATTGACTTACATAACCTCTTAGCTTATGCTGGTCAGATTTTAGAGATATGAAGCATTTGAAACCCATGAACTGACATCATACTAAGCAAAAACACCAATGCAGGCCCTGGCAGACCTGGCAGAGTTCAAGTGTTAAGAAGTCAACCTCAACGACCTCCTGGGTGAATGTCCTATATTTGTTTGACAGGATCCATCTATTATCTGTAACCGCTTATCCTCTTAAGGGTCGCATGGAGGACTGAAGCTGATCCCAGCTGACATGGGCTGAGAGGCAGGGAAAACCCCTAACAGGCCACCAGACTATCACATGGCTAAAACATAACAACAACAACATTTATTTATTTATTATTATTTTTACTGTTACAATATTTATTCATATATAATGTAAGATGCAGAACATAAAATGTCAATATAAAATAACACAAACAAATACACTAATATCTACAAAAGCAATAAAACCACAAATATAAGGAAATAAAAAAATAAAAAAATAAAAAAAGTTACAGGGAATTCAAAGACAACGTAATTCAAAGCAACTCTAGAATTTTTTTGTTTTTTAATTATTAAAAGAAGTCACTGATTCTGCAAGCCTAATTTCCTCAGGCAGGGCGTTCCAAAGTCAAAGGGCAAAGAAACAGACAACGATTAATGGTCACATTCACATACACAGGTATTTAAAGACATCATATAACTAACCTGCATGTCTTTGGGAGAAACTGGAGAACACGCACTAACACTGAGAGAACATGCAAACTCCACACAGAAGTGCCAAAGCTGTGAGGTACCCCTGCAGCATGATGCCAACCAAAGCCAGACTAGATAAGCACATATTTCTTCAATGAAAGTTTCCTCTAGTAGGGACACTGTGATTCAACTGTGCCTCTGATGAAAGCCAAAGATACAGAGGAAACTGAAGCAGTTAATCTTCCTTCCTCTGCTTTGCAGGGAGAGGACAACTTTAAGGAAAAGTCATCACGCAGCACTCTTTAAAACTGACATCAATTAACACTAAGACATAAGCCTCATTCAGATACAACACTGTACCAGTGGATAATATATGATAACCAATTCAAACGAGTCTCTCGGGAATGAAAGGAGCTTTAGCCTGGAATACGAGGCCTGTTAACATGAACGAGCAGCGTGAATGGCATGCTGGGTGTGTAAATGCGAGGGTAAAGCCAGCCAACCAAGTAGATTCCCCCTCAGGGATCTAGGTAATAATCCTCTTCTGCAGCCTTATCTCCTGCTCTCACTTAAGCAAGAGAGGGGACAAGGAGAGGCCAATGCTGTGCTGCAATGTGTGTGTCTGACAGACAGCCTGAGTGTGTGTGTGTGTTTCATCAGAAAGTGGTCTAGCCGATTATTTAGTGTTTGACTCTTATACCTGTAAGAATTCTTGCATGTTGGCAAGTCTGTATGCACTTTTACTGTAGGACTGCAGAACGATGTGTGTGCATGGGCATGGGAGAAAATGTGCGTTTTACCTGGAAAATGTCAAAGTTTATCTCCTGGCATTTTCCTGTGTTTCCGTATGCATCTTGAAGCAGAATTTGCACTGAACAGGTATGTCTGTGTGCATGCTTACAGGGCAGATACAATAGTGCACACATGATTTTGTGCTTGATAATATTGCCATAAATGAGGCAGAAAATAAAGAGTACAAGTAAAAGAAATCAAAGGACATTCAGGTCATATTATTGTGCCTCACACAAGAACATTTTCATATTCTTATCTGTCTTAACCTCTTTTTTTTATAATATATATTACAAGCAGGCTTGGGCAGTGTTATGGTATGATCAGAGTACCAGGCAGGGCCTGACATTAACTTTTTTGCTTACCAGACTCTGTGTGTAGTGGTTTTCCAAAACTACTCAGCATCTCCACTAGCCACAGTTTTGTTTTTGAGATAACTTCAGAGAGGCAGATTAAATGTCCTCACAGGTCTTATCATCAAAATCACCCCTTCTTTGCCTCTCTCTCTGCCTCATGAAAGCTGGCTTGAGACCAGACGTTTCCAGTGTCGTCGGCCACTGGCGTGCAAGTGCAGACATTAAGGGACGATCACAACGAGACGCATCCTGCCAGACCTGCTCCAAAAACAGCTGGGAGTGCCTGTGGAGCGGGCTGTGTAGGCGTGGCCAAAATTGACATTGACAAGCGGTGCCACTCCACCCCTTGAACGGAAGAGTTAAAAATATATTTAAACTTTTACTCGTGCCCAATAACCGCCGGAAAAATGTGTCGCACAGCAACAAGAGAGGAGCTCCTTCACGAATGGACTATTGATGAGCAAACAGTCTGTGCAGGCAGTACCCAAGGGAGTTGTAGTGTCATAGTGTCACATTGCAATGTGTTTATATTCAGATGCCTGTAGAGAAGACTACAATTAAAAATATATATTAAACAATGCCAAACATCAAAGTGGCAAATCACAGTGCCTCTGTTACCTGTCTTTGGTGACATCTACCTGCATTTGGCGGGTGGGTGCGTTTTTAATGTCCAGCCCTGGTACCACGGTATGTGGAAATCCTGAAGGTATGTTTTTCATACCGTCACAAGTAAAGGTGTCCATTTTCTTTTAAAGTCATTTGGCCTTATTCATGAAACAGCAGAGTACATATGTGTGTAAACTGTTTTCAGAAGGAACTTTAAGTGAGGCATTCATCAATATTTTAGTATCTTCGATCTCTAGGTAGGTATGGACAAAATCTCCACCTGCTCCTGACCACTGGTAGTGCTCATGTAAACAAGGAATGCACATAAATATTGCTTGTCATTATTAGAAATTACAATTTTAATTTGTATTGTGCTCTTTTATGTTCACAATATCCAGATGCCTTTTAAACGCATCAGTTAAACATGACATAAGGGAAGAAAAAGAAAATGTTTGGCTAAATTAGTTAGCAGTTCGCAGATTCAGTGAGAGAATAGCGATTTTTGAGATCATCATATAGACTAAATTATTGACTAAGAGCCTGACGCCTGACTCCCGACCCCCACCCCACGCCGGCAGACAGCAATGCCAGAGAGCTGGAGCTGCTGATTATTGGAAAAGTGGACTTACTGACTAGATTACTAACAAAAGCAGCCATACATATATTGTTGGTTTGTATCGTGTATTTCTTAGTCTGAAAAGCTGAAAGCAAGAAGTGCACTTGCTGGTGGGGGGCGACAGCTGCACATATATAGTCAGTACTGTTTCAAGATGGAATATTACAAACCACCCAGGCCTACTTCCATGTTTCATTCAGCAATGGCTAATCAATGGCATGCTTTTTTTTAATATATAAATCTACCTGTGGTACTTCATTTGTTGTCAGGTTTCATTCACAGAAATGTTACCAAGAGTAAAAAGAAGAATTAAACAGTGTAGAGCTTGAAGCTGGGCTTTTAGAAAGCTGTAGATGAACACATCACATTCAGCGGTGTCAATGGTGACATTAGGGGACATGAATAAAAGTGAAAATATTACTACAGCTGTCAACGCTGTGACATGCTGGAGCTGAACTGTGACAGAGATGACAAGGGAATAAAGCGCTCTGTGGCTAAAACGAGAGGCAGTCGAGAGAACGTGACAGTCACTTTGCTTTAGTTCTATGAGGAAATTCTGCGAATGAGAAAACTGATGAATGTGACACTTCTTTCCCTCTTTCATGCCACTTAAGAAGAAATGTGTGTTTGTGTATGTGTGTGTGTGTGTGTGTGTGTGTGTGTGTTTGTGTGTGGCTCTTGCAGGAGGCCCTTTGTGCTACAGGTTTGCAGCTTCCTAATAAACAGGTTGTTTGATCCGTGCCTGTGTGGGACATGTGAGGTAGCTATGCAGAGTGTGTGCTCCAGGGAGGAGGATGCCCTCAGGGTCCTGGTGGAGGATCTTACATCCAAACTTAATATGGCTGACAGTGCATGCTGTGTCTGTGCTGCAGACAGCCAACATGAACCTCCTGCAGGAGCAATGTCCTCCGCTGGCCAGCAGACATGAGTGTGTTCAGCAGCAGCAGTATTGTTGCACCCAGGGGTTAAGTTTCACATTCATTGTGTGTGGTGTTCTGCTGCTCCATCTGTGCCCAGAGTAAACTCTGGGCCTTTAGAGGCCAATGATAATTGATTGCTATAAAAAGAATGTTCCAAAAGCACTCCTTATGACGGTGCTCATACAGACAGGGGCAAGTCAAACTCAAGGACATTCAAGTACTTTTCCAAGCACTCATTTTTATTTTCAAGGATGAAACAGTTTTCTCCTCCATTGTTTTCTTCACAAAAATCAGTGTGTCCAACACATTTCATAAAATAAGGGCCTGGGAAGGGGGGCGGAGTTATATGTTTAGATGTTGTTTTATGTTTCTAACTTGTGAAGCACTTTGTGCTACATTAAATGTATGAAAAGTGCTCTATAAATAAAATTTGATTTGACTTAATTTGATTTGATTCTGTCATCCTCTAAATTATATACAAGTACTTATTTAAGGAAAGAAGGTGACAAGCAACTTAACAAGAAATGGACCCTAAAATTTACAATAAATTTGTAAAAAGTCACAATACAAATATACCTATAAACAGGAAAAAAAATAGGTACATATATATATATAATATTTTAAAAAATATATAAATATAGTTTTCAGGACATTTTTAAATATATAAATATAGTTTTCAGGACATTTTTCCCCCAATTTTTGATAAAATCTTATAATCCTTCCGATAAAAATTTTGAGCTCATTCCTTCCTTTCTCAGGTTTTACAAGTTTTAAATGCTAGTATAAGTTGCCTGAATACAGCACAAGAAAACTGATGTTGATCCAAGTGTTAAAGGGTTAAAAAAAAGTCTGACTTTTAAGGTGTCCCAGAACTTAAATTTGTGAGTGTTTAATTCAAGTGCTTCAAGCACCTAAAGCACCTTGTATAAACCCTGTAATAAACAGGAGCACTTAACACCATCTAGCAAGAGATTTCCTCCACAAAATGGTCTTTAGTTTAATCTGTCTTTGTGTCAATGTCATTGGTGTTTTTAATGTATCTAGCAGCTATAAAGTTTAGATGAGAACAGCCATCCCTAAAAAAGTCTTTCCTATATGTTTGTAAAAAAAAAAGTCTGTTTATATGATAACATGATAACACAATGATAATTGTGTACACGGATCCACGTAAACAGCCAAAAAAGCTGTGATATGCCTGCCAGGCCAGTAGCTTGCAGTGTGACTTTGTTATGATGCACCATAGAAGAACACCATGTGCCTGTGAAGTGCCGCTGTGACGTCACTGCTCTCACACGATCCGCGCATTGGCCGTTTGCACAGTGACAGAAGGGGTGGCATTTTAAAAGCTTAAACTCTGTAATTAGGTTTCAAAAGTTTGCATTTTTCAGGCCCCTAAAACACTGTTTTGTGAGAACAAAAGGCTAAACTGCAACAAAAGTTTCACGTTTCATGCACAGTGCGTTGCCGTGTAAACGGCTCCTGCTGCCTAGACTGTGGGATTAAACCCATCTGATAATCACAGAAAAACATTCCACATCCCGTTCAGCCGCTCACAAAAATGCTTCAGTGAAATTCAACTGCACATCTGAAAACACAGAGTGGTAAAAATGCTGTTAGGGTTTGCAGTAATTAAAAATTAGACATGAGCCCGACACTCACCCAGGAAGCGGAAGGTCCTGCGCACCAGCGGATTAAGGTAACAGCAGTCCCCGGTGGCCACTGTTTTCTCTGAGCGGTCAAACTCTTTGGACGTGTACTGGACCAGGAACAGCACCGTCTCTGTGATTGTGATCTGGAAAACACCAGAAACAGAGACGCAGAGAGAGGACTGAGATGAGCTGAGTGACAGGAGATCTGAGTCGCACTTACAGCGCCATTTTCTTCCACTCTGTCACACAGCCAGGAGCCTGTGTGTTTGTGTGTTTTCTCACAGGGCTCCATCTGCACACACACAGCTGTGGAACACACAGAAACATATGGGAGAGAGGAGGTAAGCTCACAGTGCTGTGAGAGAAGGAGCAGAGGTGTGTGTGAACGTAGGCTGACATATTTTAGATGAAACATTGATTTTATTTGTGTTTTACAATATATTTCTTTGAAGAATAAATCTAAAACTTGTAAACAAATGATGATGTTTGCTGCTGGGATGACCAATAACCACAAAAACCTGAATTATTTTGAGTGAAAATAGACCAGAGTTGTACAGTTTTTTATTCATTTGTTTGTTTGGTGCATCCCTGCATGATGTAACCCACGCTAGCAGTTTATGTTTACAGAAAATCCTGCAAAATACGCATAAGCAATTTTACACTCCTGAAGAATTAGTTTCCGCATGAGCTTTTAAACCTTCTGCTTTGTATTTGTGTAAATCTGTTTTACCAAAATCAGCGCAACGTCAATATGTGACAGCTGCTGCACTTCGCTGCCAACAGCTCCGCAGCATGCCAGCCACATTACACCAGCGACTGTCCCTCATCACACTACAGCCTCCAGTGACCTCAGACACAATGACAACCAGCAGCAGTACGTTTCCTGCCACGCTAGCTGCCTTCAGATCAAACTCTTTCAGTTTAATCAGAGCCGCAGTCCTGACAGCAGACCAAGCGGCTCTATCCACACCAGCCGCCAACCTCACACCTCATCTTTGCCTCATCACAGTAACTACCTGTAATATTTACAACCAGCAGCCCCCCATCAAATGTTTGTGCATTTTACATAAATGAAAAGTGTGTCCCTGTTTTACAAAAGTGTTGCTTTGAAGTTACAAAAGGAAACAGCTGTTGTCTTTCAAGTCTTAAACCACATTTAAAATTTTAAACTTGTGGCATTTTGTCAAGTAAGCTGTTCAGATACCACAATCACTTCAAACTTGTCGAAAAGCACCACTATGTCAGTGCTTTCAGCGCCCAATTGTGACGCCAAAAGCCACTTTCAGGGTCCAACCCAAATGCAGCTGGATGGTGTCAGATAAGAATGCGCTCAGACAGAACCAGAGGTATTGTCATCATACAGCAGCAGATGGCTGGATGGTACTGACTGCGTCCACATGCAACACGCATGGGTGGCGTTACTTGAGAACGCTGCCAGTGTGGCAGCGTTCTCAGGCAGGAAACAGTGCTACCTGCCTAATCTTAATATTGTACATTAGAATAATGCTGGTAATGACTAAATAAAGATTGTTTCAAATACCAAAAACAAAAAAAACCCTTCATAGAATTTAACCTGAACAATATCAGTCACTCATCACAGCTGCACCTGGATCTACCTGTGCTGTTCAGGGGAAAGGGACTTTTAAGTTTTATAAAGACAGCTCCCACTGCAGCCCTCAAACCAAAGTTGGATGACTGACTGTAGTTTAAGAAAAAAATAATTTATTATTACAGTGATGTTAAGTGAAAATAACCTGAAGCAATAAAACTCAGGGTGAACCTAGGCCAAAACAATCAGCAAAAGATTTTATCTGTCCAAAAGTGTCGGCTAAGCCTAAACGAGATAAAGGATACAAAAAACAGAGAAAAGGGTACAAAAGAAAATGGCAGCTTATCACGACAGCTTCAGAGCTATCTAGGAACAAAAAGTAGATTACTGTAGGTACTAAATTCCCACAGATATCCCCAGAAGCAGTCTCACAAGAACAGAAGATTTGGGTGCTAAGAACAGAACAATTCGGTGACTGAACTGCTAAAAACCTGAGCGTTTTTTTTAAAATGATGGATGGCAACACTCCTCAGGCCCAACCCACAACTACAGCCAGCGAGACAGAAATCCTCAGGACAGAGCACACACTCTTATACAAAACACAGCCGCACAAAACACTACATACATATCAGAATACAAAAAGCACAGCCATTGCCCTGGTTACAGGCTATGGACTTATTTTCCTGTCAAAAATCAACAAGCTTATACTGTATTTGGATGGAGAGAACAGCATTTTCATTCGAGAGTGCAGTTTTTTAAATCAAACACACATTTTTCTTGAGAGTAAATTATTTTAATTCGAGAGAACAATATTTTAATCCGAGCATACAGCATCCTTCCTGCATACTCTCAATACTTTACTCACACTTTTAAATGCACTTATGCCTTTTCCCAATACTGTACTCTGCTTTTTCTCCATACCGCATGCTCGCACTCAACTACACTGCACCTCGCTACAAGGATAGTTTCCCTTTGCTTTAAAAGTTCCCTTTGCTTCAAGTCCTCACTTACGGATTTTTACTCCTCTCTACATGGATCATTTCTCCTCTCGCCATGAAACCTGACTAAACGCACCAATAAGACTGGTTTTCTGATTATGGCCGATGGAATTATCTAAGCCCCATTGTTAGCAATATGTTGCAGCAGAAACTGTTAAAATGTTAATTGTACATCTTGTATATAGGTAAGCAGGGGGGTTCTGAAGTTATTTTACAAGTCTGGTGCTAACTGCACAAAATCGAGCCAGCAGATATACTGTGTGTAATTGTGACATCAATTGTACTGCAGTCTATATTTTAATCATTTGTATGTCATAAATGATATTGTTTCCATGGTGATGTGGTGTATGGCATTTGAAATGTGTAAATGAGTTACAGTATAACTTGTAGTTTGCAGGGATATCTGCCTTTTCAAACCAAGTGCAGGTTCAGCAAATTTCTATTTCAACGTTTGTTATTTGCCCTACTAATTACTGCAAGAAGCTATTATTTAATAATTATTGCATTAATTGCCCTTGATTATTGTGATTTGGTTTAATTTTTTTTCTGTAAAAATGGTAATATGTTTCATAATCATTGAGTGTAAAATAGGGACATCTGATTGTGATGTAAGGTAGACTTTAAAAAAAATCCCTACATGAAGCTTTTAATCCTGCCGACAACGCTCTGATTGGCTCAACTGTTTTTCCAACTGAGAGTAAAAAAAACAATAAAGCAATCAGAATCAGTGAAATCATTGAGGGTCTGGACTCTGGCTGTTTTTGACAAGGCAGTTTATATTTTACTTCAGAATGTAGCTTTGATTATCTGCTCGGCTCGAATGGGTCCAACCAAACCTGCTGAGCTCAGGCTGAGCCTGGCTGTAATTTCTCAATATTTACTTTTTAAATACAAACTTTATTTTCTGTTTAACAACATGAAAAGTGTCTGGGCTATGTTGTGTTCAACCCATCATAACTACAGTAATGGATAAGTCGAGAATTTGATTTAAACAGAAAAAACATGACAATTACCTCTTATTTCCAGCAGTTCTGTGTTCAGACCGGCTTCGCTCCGTCACAGCAGATGGTGCAAACAGATTACACTCTAGTCTATGTGTTGACTTCCACTGGCTCTGCTGCATTGCGGATTGACTCCTTCCCAGCTCCGGCAGTCCGGACGCTTGCAGATCAGATACACAAGGCTCCTATTTTTACCGGACGCCGGAGCTCTTTAAATTCAACTGCATTAACCACCAAGCAGAGGAAGTCAGACAGGGATGAGTGGATCCAGGCCTGGAGTCAACAGGTCAAAGGTTTTCTGAGGTCACTACCGACAACATGATAGAAGAGAAGCTACTTATGAAGATGAAAAACCACAAAAGTATCCTTTTATCGGGAGTTATAGGAGTGAACGTAGTTATTACTTCCCTTTCTGTTCTGATATTATGCGTGTAATTCTGTAATTACCGCAGGAATTCCTCGGTCTCACCACTCCAGCTGATCTGGCAATGCTGCACCATGCCGCACTCAAACCGCAACTGGTGGGAGGTGACGGATGACGGAGCATGGCACAAAACCGCAGCAGAGCCGTACCTCAACGCACATGCAAACGGTGGAAATCCTGGGTTAGGGGGTCATTTGCTCACATCCTGCACATGCACTCCAGTGAACTGCTTAGGAGATGCATGGAACTGGCAGTTCTTGTGCATAATTGGCAAGAGATGCATTGGACTGAGAGGAAAACAACAGAAAAAGAAAGAGAGTGGGGCTGCAAGGCGACTTGGTTGGCAGTGTTTGCCTCTGCTTCCCCAGCAGTGGGAGAGGTGTGCGCAACCTGCAGTGGAGAGCAGTGATCATCATCACCATGCCACATCGCTCTGGACCGCTGCGCACACTCAAAGACAGAGCCACACTGAGCAGCACAGCTTGCTCTGTCGAACCTGCCCCATGTCAGACACTAACGCCAACAACAGTTTTTTGAAAGAACAGAAGAAATTGAAAAGAGATACTGTGTTTACACTATGAGCAAAAACATGATGCATGACTGACTACGTTATACCTGAGTCACCAATGAAGTGTTGCTCAAGCACTCTGTAGCATAGTTATGTCATTACAGGCCGGTGTGTATGTGACTTTCCACAAAGCACCTTGACTAAATGTCATTCAAAATCTTGGATTAGGTCAACAAGATATCTATGCTTTTGTTACATGACTGAGCTCCATTTTATGGCGGATTTCCACCGGTTGCATGTGCGTTGCGTTACGGCTCCGCTGCAGTTTTGCTTCGTGCTCCGTCATTCATCAATCCCCACTGGTTGCGTTTTGAGTCTGGCACAGCGCAGCACTGCTGGATCAGCGGAGTGGTGAGACCAAGAAGTTCTTGCGGTACTTACAGAATCACGCCTCTGCTACATATACGAGTACAGAAAAAAAGGTAGTAACTCCATTCACCCTGTGGATTAATTATCTTAATGTCGATTCACTCTCATAACTGAGAGTGAGTTGCTCCTCGCCATTTCCTCCCTGTGGTTGTCTTTATAAAAGGATGTGTGGTGTCATAAATAATTTTGTGGTTTTCCACCTCCATAATTAACTTCTCTTCCCCATGGTGCTGGTAATGAACCCAAAAAACCTCTGACCTGTTGACTCCAGGCCTGGATCTGCTCATTTTGACATGTTATTGATGTAGTAAAGTGAGATACGATCAGACGTAAACACAGAGTGTTTTATTCTGACAATTAACAGCATGTTTTAATGTCGTATCACTGTCCAATTTCCTGTCTGTTCTGTGTGAAATTTGGCTACATTTATGTGAAGTGATCTGGTGTCCGTCAAAAATAGGAGGCTTGCGTATCTGATCAGCTGAGACAGAGTCAATCAACAACTCAACAGAGCCAGTGGAAATTTACACATAGACTATAGTGTAATCTATTTTCTCCGTCTGCCGTGATGGAGTGGAGCCGGACCGCACACGGATCTGGTGGAAATCCAGGGTTAACATCACACTTCGCCAATCCCTGCATACATTTACAGTTACAAGTGGAAATTTGGGTTTCTATAGCCTTGTTTCCACCAAGCAGCCTGGTTCAGCCTGGTTGAGTTTTGTAAACATTAGCATGGTTATTTTTGCATTCACACTATGAAAACTTGTGAATGGTATCAGTAGAACTGTTCCTTCCTGTTCCACCTTTGTGTCACCCCTTAATAATTGTTTTAATTTCATTTTTAATTGTTATGTTTTTATTGCATGACATATGCAAAAGGTGTAAAATATACAGTACTGTACAAAAGTCTTAGGCCACCATAGATTAATTTTTTTTTAACAAAGTCATAATAAGGATACACATATATATTTATTTTTCAGTCTCTTTATTGAGAAACACAGAATACAGAGAAAATGTAAAATGCATTAAAACACCAAAAAAGTGAATATCTTCAGACTAAAGCCAATATTAAGTGTGAAACATGAAATTGTACACACATAACAAAAGGTAGCTCAAACAATCAATACTGAGCTTTGGACATGTTGCATTTTAATGCAACATGTTGTAAATGCACTACAAGATTAGAATTTTAAATCTCATATTGTCGGGCCATGATAGTTGAAGACCTGCTCAGTGGAAAAAGGGAGGTCAGACTTTACTTTTGCAACTTTAGCCAGTTGAAGTTGTTCTTTTCTTAAATATATGCTGTTTTAATACTGTCTACATTTGTCCTGTATGTTCTAGTTGTATTTTAGTAAAGGGACTACTGAGAAATTAATATGTATGATCATCATAATCTTTCTATCATAACAAAGTTTAATTTGGCCTAAGACTTTTACACAGCACAAAGTGAATTTCGAGGAGAAATACTGTGGCGAAGCATCATTCCAGTATGCATCAGCAGCACTACATCTCTTACGTGACTCTCACTCCAGCCTGTTCTTTTTGTCTGTAAATGTTGGCATGCAGTTCCATTCTGTGGACGATACACAAGGTGCAGCATCTTTTTTTTCTTATCACCGACGATGAGAAAGGCTTGGTTCTGGTTTGGAAGGAAACTATGCAGGTTAATTTATGGTTGCGCCTGATGTTTTAGACCCCATCAAAGCTCTGCTTCAGATATCTGCAGTGCCTTATTTTGGTTTTCATAAAGGTTAAATCTAAAACAGTGATAAGATGAATGCACATAACAAGTTGCAAAGAACTTTCTCCTGTATTTCTGCAAAGTGAACCTTTTGATAAAAAGACGTGATATTCAATAATTCCTCTAGGGACAGTATCAGACTGTAACTTACTTTATCTGGGAATCCCACAACCACAGGATGCCCTGATATGGACTAAATCTGACTGAATAATGCATTACCTATATAAAAAAAAGAGGGCTTAAAGACATGCTGAGAGCAGTGCAGGATAAAAAAAAAAGAAGAGAAACTCTTTGGAATACCAAAAGCAAGAGAACTATTTGCACTTAACACAGCAGGCCTGCAGACAACCTGATTTCAAAATGAAAATCTATAAAGTGATGAGGAACGGCCAGAGTGGAGGCCAATTTGTTTATCCATCTCATTTCTCCATCATGCCTGGACGGGGCAGGACTGAGGCAGCAGGGCAAAAGAGCAAAGCAGCTCTGAATGAACAAATCATTATAACAGAGGTGGGAGCTGATTGTGTGGACAGCTACACTGCAGCCCGAGGAATCTGCGTCTACATCAACGGCTGAGCTGCTGCTGCTCCAACAGTGATGAAATAACATCACTTAATAATAACATCTGCATTTATGTCACACTTTGATGTGCCTTGGATAAATTGAAACAAGGTTACATAAAAGGAAAAGAACAAAAAGGAAACATTACAGACATGCAAAAAGAAGTAGAAAAGTGCACCCAGCAGAGTGCTAATCTCCACCAGGTGTGTCTGAGTGCACATGGGAGGGGGGCAGGGCGAAGCACACCTGGTGGTGACTGCAACTCTCACTCATAGAGACTTTTGATCTCTGAGGCAAGAACATGGATGTTCATTCTGCATCTTTTTACTTTTACCATCTAATTTTACTATCATGACGTGCAATTTATCACAATGTGCAATTGGTGTATATATATATACATACAGTATATATACATGAATAACGGGCAGCAATTGGGCCAGATAAACTGGCCTAATTCTTTCTGCTGACACTGGCATCATTAAGCCATTGTCAAAAATAAAATGGCTAGGGCGTCCGGTGGATCAGTGGCTAGAGCAGGCGCCCCGTGTACAGAGGTTGTGTCCTCGCCGCAGCAGCTGCAGGTTTGATTTCAGCCTTGGCCCTTTGCTGCATTCCAGATGTGGGCCAGATGTGACCCAACTCAGCTGAAACTTGGACTCTGCCATCACTGGGCTTGTACATACCTTGCTTTGATATCCCTTTGCTGCTGTAATAATGCCAATTATCCCCGTTGTGGGACTAATAAGGGATTATCCTATTTTAACTCATCTTATCTTAGATTATACTAATCAAGGGACGGTCTGCATGACCTCAAGGTCACTGTAAGAAGTTAAGTGGAAAAACTTAACGGAAAAAGAACAACAAAGGTTTGAGGTCCATCTTCAACAACTAAAGCCAGTTTTATTAAATTTAAACTCTGTTATGAACCATGGCCCCTGACTGTTGACAGGGCTGCACCAAACTTAGTTGAATCAGATTTGGCTGTTGAATACAGATAGTGTTTTTCAGTTTGAACAGTGCTCAGCAGGTGGTTCATTGTGACAGCGGCATTCATGTCAGAGTAAATGGACCTGCACTAATATAGCACTTTATTGTGACACGAGTTATTGTGACCGCTCAAAACACTTTCACACTATCAGTCATATTCACCCATTCACACACATACATTCACACACTGGTGGCTGAGGCTACTGTAAAAGGTGCCACCTGCTACTCAGTTTTTAACCATTCACACGTACTCGCACACTGATGGAACAGCCATGAGGGTTCAGTGACTTGCCCAAGGATACTTTGAAATGTTGACTGGAAGAGCTGGGTATTGAACCACCAACCCTATGATCAGAGGATGACTAACCCTACTTCTGAGCCACAGTCACCCTAAGACAAACAACAAACGAGCATCCCGCTTAAAGTCCTGTGTTTGTTGGGCTCATCACCATCATTCCACCAACCTTGCAGGGACTTTCCACCTTAGTTTAATCGTTGTCAAGCAGCATTTCAAACTGGTGCCATCCCATTGTATTATCACCCAGAGGCATATCATACAATAGTTGAGCATCCTGGCCATACGATTTGAAGGTTCTATGTATAGCATTAAGAACATTAAGGCAGTAAATTTGCTATGGAAAGATATGTAGAAGTAATAGAGCCAAAAATTGAACCGCCAACCTTCCAATTTAGAGGACAACCAGCTCTAACTCTGAGTCAAGTGAAATGTCTGTTGATGTTTGATGACTAAAAGCAGTTGAATAAGAGATGAAAGCTATTCAAATGTCTGTAGAGGAAGAGCAATTTCAGCTGAAGTGGAAAAAAACATTTCTTTAACTAAATTGTCAATTAGTATGAAACAGGTAAAAGCAGCTGAAGTACAAGTTAAAGTTTAAGAGAGAGCAATTGTAAATAAAACAAATCATATCTTTGTAACTGCTTTGAAAACCAAAGTTAAAGAAAAAAAATAGTGATGAATAGTTTGGATATGACATTGTGTGAGAGAGGACATGCTTGTCAAGGTCTTTGCATATGAAAAACTAGATGTAAGAAAATCGATTCAGGGGCTGAGGCTTTGTAAAACCCCGCTCTCTTCTCTACATTATGGTCTGATCTGCACATGAATGCTGTGTGATCCATATCACACTGAAGCAATACTGGTGTTCATATCTCCTCTCATAATAAACTGCAGATATCTCAATATTTTGCAGCCGGTTTCAAAGTTTAGTACCATAGATTCAAGTAAAGGTGGTTTTGTCATGCTGATTTCTGCTGGCGTGACCTTTCCAAGCTAAGAAGCATGTTTCCTCTCGGTCTGGTGGGTTTCAGGTTTCACTGCAGGTTAAGAAGACCTTTAAAGATCTGAGCTGCGGTGAGCGGCCACATTAAACCAAGCCTTTAAGCTACAAAACAGCTACAACTGTAGACACTGGTGGCTTCACAAAACACCAGGAGGAAAGTGCAAAAGAATCTGTACTTTTACACCCAGATGTCTTTCCTTGATGTCAGTAGAATGTTCATACGTCTCCCAAACTGGTTGCTCTGTGCTTTATTAGCAAGAGGAAGGAAGGAGCAGCTGTGGCTCAGAGATAGAGCAGGTCGTCCTTCAATCAGAAGATTGGTGGTTTGATCCCCAACTCGTCCAGTCAATGTATCGAAGTATTCTTGGACGAAATACTGAAACCCAAATCCCTATATTATTACCATCGGAGTGGGAGTGCACAAGAATGGTTACTGAGTAGTAGGTGTGGCACCTTGTACAGTAGCCTCGGCCACCTATGCGTGAATGGGTGAATATGACGTGGTGTAAAAGCGCTTTGAGTGGTCATAAGACGAGAAAAGTTCTATACAAGTGCAGACCATTTACTAAAAGTAAACTTTGCAAGGTGAGCTTTGTCCAGACAAAATGTAGGTCTAGAATTTGCATTTAAAACTAGAGATGTGTTTAATTGCATCTCATGGAATCTGAATTCCCAATTATCCTATAACAGCTTAATACATTCAAATCTATTATGAAATCCCTTTAAATAGTTTGTTTGTTGGGAAATTGAAATGTGTCAAGAAAAAAGAGTATCCCAGTAGTCTGTTCAGTCCAAGTATTATTGACCAATAATGTTGCAAACCATGGTGATTGATGACAATTTAATTTTTTATAAGCCTTTTATTTATTTATTGTCAATTAACTATATTCACGTGTCTTTCACTTTATAGAGATTTGTCCAAATGACTCGTACATGGGAGAGAAATTTTTGGCCTTAATATCTGCAACTGAAGCCCCAAAATATGGTCCATTGCCCTCATATGCTTATTACTGTCAGACTGATTACCCATGGGTTCTGAGATTAAGATAATCGGTAACACCTATCACACCTTCACACAAAGGCTTACCTGGTTTTTGGGCAATCAGACATTTCTAATCAACACTGTTCATTGTCCACGAAAACATGACTGTTGGTATGTCTGGCTAAGCTGCTGCTAACTTTACTTAAGTGCCTGTTGCCAGGCTGCCAGCTTTGCAGGGCTGTGTATGAAATATCTGTGTGTTAGTGCATACGAGCTGTTAACCAGTAACTGCTTTTTTTTTTGTAACTGCATGTTGTAATATTATGTAATCTCTGTGTAAACATTTACCCTTTTGTCTTCTTTTTACATACTATTAATGTGTGCACACTTTTGTATGTATGTACCTTGATGTCTTCTTTTTTTCTTTTCTTTCTCTTTACTAAAGGCCTAACTAGGAACAGGAGTTTGAAACTAGAAATAGCTACAATCTCTGTGTGTGAAATATCAGTTACTACAGCTTGTCTGCAACAGGCTAAAGTTTATGTTAATTTGCATTGTCCCTATCAAATAAACAAAAGAAGTGTGTGCATGAGTGTGTTGAACTTGATGAAGCAGTGAACACAGTGCTTTTACTTGTCAAATGGCGGCTGTGGTGGATTAACCAAACCTTGAAAATAAAGGGCTCGGCAGCGTTTATTTGCAGCACATGGAGGGAGTTGATAACCTCGGGATCGTTGTGTCAGCAGACACTTCCTAACAGCTCTCGGCAAGAACAGAGCAACACAGCGGTGATGCAGCCGTGGTCAGACTGCAGGGCTGGATCGGCACTACTGGCTAAAGCTAAATGTGTTCTCAATAAGCTGCCATGACCAGAGGCCCACAATAGGACATGATAATCACTATTGTGGCTGCTCGTCTCCAGGACGCTCAATGCCCCTGTGTCTTCAGCCCAGAGCTGTCTTTTCAGCACTTGACTGATTTCACACTCAGTGCACTGCGGGATTAATCTTTAATTTACAGGTTCCCCCAGCCGGGATTTGTACCAAACACCTCCTGACCTTGCCCGGTCTGAATGTTTCCACCTGGCTACACACCCAGACACATAAAGTCCTGTCAGTGAGGACAGCACAGTGTGTCCAAGCGTGCGTGTGACTGTGCACATGCGCCCGTGGGTGTATGTGGTCACGAAGGGTACTGAGGCCCGGAGCTAAAACCCACAGAGCTGCCAAGCACCCACCCGCACTGCCACGGTGATTTATTCAGGTTGACTGGTGAGGGGGACACACGAGGTAGAGGAGGAGAGGAGAACAGAAATCTAAAAAGTTGCACTGAACTTGCAAATACACAAAAGTTTTTTTTCTCCAACAATTCTTTTTCAGGCATTTTGTTTTATAATAAAGCAATTTCATGTCCAGAAAATGATTAAATTTCAGGAGATCCCACAAAAACTTCACAATTTTTCACAAAGGAAACAGCAGTTAAACATGACATTGAAATTGCTACTGAGACACTAGAACACACATTAAAGCTGCGGATACACTACACCACTCACAATCCTAAGAGATTCTGAAAATACTGGGTGTCTACACTCACCAACTGGCTTCTGCAGATTTTATGACGACTAAAAATGGTGGGTCATACACTTAACGACTGCGCCAGATGAGAAATCATAGACTACATGACTTGTCACTTCAAATGAACTGAACAAACCAAACTTTCATGACAACACTCACAAGAGCAAGAGTAAACATACAACTGAGAGAAAGGAACAAACATGGATACAGGACAGGCAGCAGAAGTTTTAAATGTGCCTCCATTTGCACCGAAGAAGAAAAGAAACGGCAAAAACGCATTTGGGGTAAGTCATGGAGGGGTAGACATGGAGAGCATGGACTTGAGGTGAGTAAATGAGGAACCTTCTGCTTATCGTAACGTACTGGATCCAAGCCTGCGCAACATTGACTTACGCCAGGTGCAAGGTAGGGATAACAACAGAACAGTTATTGGCTGTTGACGGTACACATTTCCTAGTTAGGTCGGTGAGCAGTGTATGCTACCAGACAGCGTCCAGAGTTGGATCTGAAAAATCAAACACGTTTGATTCGCTCCGGCTCGTGTCAGGAGGAGTCTGTTCTCCTACGCTTGCTAACTCCAGTCTGTACCCCTCATACACGTACTGAATTCTGTGCTAATTTGCCACGTCCACTGGCCAAAACTCGTGCTGACTGGTGCGGACTGAGACAGAGTCGACATGATTTGGAATCCTACAGAAAATCCCATCTAAAGTTGTGCAGTGTATCCCCAGCTTAAGGTTGTTTTCTGTGTTTGTTTTTGGCATGCATTAACAGATCCTGGGATCCACACCAAATGAACACACAAGTAAAATCTAGTGGTGAACACACTGAACTACTGCTACTCTCCCGCTGGCTGTCAACTGTGCATGCAGTTGACAGTAATCAGTAACTTGTTTGTGGTAACTTTATTAAGCCCAATTCTGTTTAGTAAAATGCACCATGCAAACACGATGTGCACTGACACCATAAAGTCATTAACTCTGTTTTAACCCCTCTACAAGATGGGGCCTATGATTAGGCAATAATGCAGATGTTGCCTTAAAGCCACCATTAGTTCCATTTATTTTGTGCTTCTGTGGTGCATTCAATATTAACAAACACATTTGGCATTCATTAAATCCTAGTTATTGCCGCATGGTGAGCACAGAGTCTTCGGGTCCTCTGGGGATGAGAGGCAGCTTTGCCCAGTTGGTAATGGAGCCTTTCAAACAGGCTGATCTCCATTCACACTCTGTCCACTGCCAACTGTTAATGATGAGGTTCATTCTCGAACCATCTCCAAGTAGTTTTAGTCCACTCAAACTCAAACGATTTATATCACATAGCGCATGAAGGATCATTCTTGTTTTTTTTTTTTTTAAAAAAACCTGGACTAGACAAAGAAAACAAACCCTAACCCTAACCCTTAAAAATAAATATAAGAAAATAATATTTGACAGGTATGAAAATGAGAAGAGGGCATTTAAAATTTAATGAGTAGTTATTTATGTAGTTTTGACAAGGAGTACTGCTGGTTGTGTAGTTGTAATAATGATATTGTTTTGATTATGAAGATGTAAATATGATATGTCTATAAATATGATATGGTCTGAGCTTTGAAGATTATGGAGGTGTAATTGATAATGTTTGATTTATGATAATGTAAATATGATGTTCATTTCATAGGATATCATACAACCTGATCTATGAGAATAGAGAGTGGGGCGAATGGGGTAAAAAAAAATGCATTTTCCTAAGGGCGGCGGGGCTGGGATTAGGACAGTGGTGTCATATGGTGCATCTAGCGGTGGTGGTGTGTTTTGGCTTTTATGTGGACTGTCAGAACATATAACCAGGGTCTAACAATGTAGACCATCTCAGGATACCACAGAGTCTTGCAGTATTTACTTTCAGTTCACATCAGAACCAATGGCTGCATGAAAATGCATTTCCTCTCTATCAGTACTGCATTCTATTGAGGCACAGAGGCACAGTCTCCTCTACCTTCCAAGGAAGGACTTAGTGAAAGGCCCCGGGCCTTTCTAGAGCCCACAGACCTCAGAATCTAGGTCACACACACTCTACACACATACTCCAGCCATGCAAGCCTCTTTATTTTGTCTCTGAAGCACAGTGAAGAACAAAGATTAAAAACTAAGAAGAAACTATATATCATTTGATTGTGCTGAACATGCACCTGTTTGAATATAAAGTAAAGTCTCATTTTCTCTTCTAGGTGGAGACTGAAATAAAAGTATCCTAGCAAAATAATTTCCCATCTCATCTAAAATATCTGTCTACAATACTTCTCCACAATTTTTTTGAACAACAAGTTTTGAACATTTTTCCCTTTCCTCCATCCTCTGCCTTTCCAGAGTCATTACCTCTAAGCAGTCCATCTTCCACTTGGTCCAGCTGGTCAGAGATTACATCTCCTGGTCCTCAGAAGTAATGGCATCATTATCATCCAAGTCACTCAAGGCTAAAAAGTCTCACTTACTTGCTTTCCACTTTCATGCACTTCCCCAAATCTCAATTGCCCAAAAAGCCTGGTTTATGGCACAGCAATATAGCACAATGTGGCCTTCACAGTGTCTGCAAAACAAACAACTGCAGAGGTCTGCCAAATACAGGCTTAATGTTAAAAATAATTGCAAGATTCAAGTAAAACTCACTGTTTACTTGTTCACACACACAGTGTCCATGTGACTGTGCTCTGCAGTGATAAAACACACTGACGCTCCTGTGTGAGTCTAGTCAGCATTAGAAACTCTGTCTGAACAGACGTTCTCTCTCTGTTGTTCCTATAAGCCTAGCATTAGCATTAGCATCAGCACAGCTAGCAGGTCTCTCCAACACAAAGCAGCTGATCAGTCAGATGCTGGGTTTACTGAGACACTCAGTATGTTTACATGTAACACGTTCTCATTCCAGCTTGTCACAGGGTGCTTCCATGTCTTCTCATGACATTTTAGGTATCCTTCTGCTTCAGCTGTTTATGCTCCAAGATTGCTAGCAGCACAGCCTTTATGCTAACAGAGCAGGGCAGACAGTCATGATGGTTGGGATTAGGCAGCAAAGTCACAGATGGTTAGGTTAGGGCAAAAAAGCACATGGTAAGGTGAATAAAAGAAAAAAAAACACATCCACACAGGAAGCAAAGTTAAATTATTGTCCTTGTCTGTCTAAAACTGGACATTTAAAAACACACGTCAACACGTTATGCTGACACACCTAGATAATGTGGGGTCGATCTTCATGAATACCTAACAGTCAGACCTGAACTGGCCTAGGCATTCTGTGCATGCTCCATAGACCCCACACAGACCCAGAAGTCGAATAGCATAAATTCGTCAAATAACGCTGGGAAAAACAAAAGAAGAAGAATGGAAGAAAACAAAACAAGACGAAGGTAAAAAAGTAAAGCATCAAGTATGTATGCAATGTACAGCACCATAAAGTTAACTATGCTGTCAGCATTCAACATGCAACCTGTTTGCTGCTTGCTAACTTGTTATGTGATGTAATAAGTCAAGTGGAAGAAGGTCCAATAGCAACTAGCTGAAAGGGGACATATCTCAACCTACCATGGTCGGACATACCTCTGTCAATAAATGGATTATCCCCATTATACTGGGACATGGACAGAAGTCCAATTAAATGACCTAATCGAGCTATAACAATAGCTCTACTTTACTGTGCATGGACATATACTGAATATTCACTGTTTGAATTTAGCTTAAGGGGAGAGGCTAAAAAGTTGGACTGCATAGTGATATTTCCTGAGTGAACATCTAGAGAAAGATTCTGATGGCTTACTGTCAACATTAATCCTGGAACCTACTCTTACCTTCTGAAAGCAACATGAAAGAAAGCCCAGTCTCAGCTCCATTAACAATACATCCACAACACTTCCTAATGTCGTATTATTTATAAATGCCTGTGTGCTGTGTTTTAATAGTTTGTTCCAGCTCTTTGTTGCAGTTTCCTGTCTGATTCTCACTATGAACATAATCGAAATGTTTAAAAAGTTTTGTTTTTTTCTCACAGTAATGGAACGTTTTATATTTTTTTAAAATGCTATGTAATCTAAGGCCTAAGTAACATCCTGAAAACACTGCTTTGAAAAAACGTTTGAAAATGTTTCTCCTTTGTTCTCATGTAACATTGTGGGAATGTTTTATAAAAGAACATTCACAGATCTGTCACCTCTCAACATCAACGAAACATCCTCAGAATGTTGCAGTTATAACGTTACGTCTTAGTCAGCATTTAACTTACAGGAACATGATTTGAAACAACAAACCTTAAAATGTTCTTTAAACAGTAGATTACATGGTTTCAATTAAAGCATTATTACATCTTGTGGGTAACGTTAGCCCGTGTTGTGGGGGTGTTTCCTGCTAGCTGGGAACACTAAATTGTTCAGGGTTCGAGGGTTTAAATGCTTGTGAAAGGCATCTGACAGCAGAACATGAACAGTGACGTCACTCCAGGTTTCAAAGGGTTAACTGGTTAACAGCGCAGACATCGACTTGATGCCCCGTGTGATCCACACCTGTACTCTGTATAAATGGATTGAGCACAGATCACAGGTCATCGTGTCTCATGTTGAAAAGGTCCCGTGTGGCTCAGATCCTGTTAGAGGGTACAGGCTGAGCATGAATCCTGTGTGAGTGGAAGGATACACACTCAGGTGTGTGTTGTCAGTTCAGCCTGACAAACGCGTCAGTATTGACAGCAGCACCCGCTCCCCAGCTGCTCACTCTATCCACTTGTGTCCTTTAAAAAGTAATTGCACAATGTATGAGGATTCCCCCATCACTGTCTGTCTGACAGTAGTTCATATTTGGAGTGAAAGCGATGTGCATTATGCAAGAGGGAGAGCAGTAACACTTTAACGCAGACACCAGGGAGCTCGTTTCTGGCAGCTGAAGCTGTGATTCAGATGAGCTGTAAACACACACAATCTGGACATGAGATGCATGTGGATGCCATGTGTTAACAGAGCTGGAGATCTGCAGCTCTGCATGAGAATGATCTGTCTGATTCTTTGCAGTCTCATCGCTGTGATGAAGTAATGTTGCCATGACAAGTTGTTGTACCAGCCATCACCAAGCAACAAGGTTAACCTGTCAGAAGCTGCTTTGCTCAGCAGTCTGTCATCTCTCTGCAGTGTGTGTGCGTGTGTGTGTGTAGACATGGACCCCGGTGTCTGGTGAAGTGATTGATTTTCAGCATGAAAACATGGCTCTCCTCTGATGTAAAGGTTCAGTCTTACATTACATCAGGACATTACCAGACAGCTGCAATGCTCATGCAATATTTGGCACCAGGGGCCGAAGAAAGACTGACTGTAGCTTCCATCAAAATATCAGCCAGATTTCACACAGACATATAAATTCATCCACTGGACAAAGCTGCTTGGTTCTTTTTCAATAGGACTGTTTTACAATGAATTCTGGGTAAATTAAGAGTTTTTTTCCAAATTAAAACAAAAAAAAAAAAAAAATATAACTGTACAAGATGCATTTGACTTATGAAGACCATTCTTTCTTCATTTCTTTCTTCCAACTGACATCTGCAATCAGTTCCATCTGAACCTTGATGGCTTAAAATTAATCTTTACTTGATAGTCCTTCTACCTCTGAAACTACAGACCAGTCTGAACATCTTTGTGAAACTGGCACAGGAGGGAGTGCAACTTTAGGACAGAAGCATCAACTGGGACAGTAATTATAGGAGGGAAGTAGAGTGTCCTCAGGTGTTTAGTTTTTGTTTTTAGAAAATATTCAGATCAAAGTGAATTGAATTGCTGCTCATGGTCATTCTTTTAATGGGTGCCTTCATTCAATAGTTAGTTCATTTGGTCTAGCATCAATAACTGGACAACATCAGTACCACATGGACTTCTGGAGAAAAGGTCCTAATCCAAAATTTGTCATGCCATACTTTACTGAACCTGATGTGTTTATTCATCCCATTCTCATTCCCAAGTCATCAAACACCATGTCCTGATTTCAGCGTAAGATATCGTCACCAAAAGCCTTTTGTAGTGGTATGATACTCCGCTGGTTGGCTGGACAGCACCTGATGAGACAGTATGTTACAGTGACAGGCAGTGTCATGGACAAAATTTCACAACGTTTCCATGTCTTTTCAAGGGACTCTCTATATTTATAATTCATTTATTTATTTATTTTAATTTTTTGCTCTACTTGCCTGTGCTGTAATTTCAGTTTGCGGGCATACTTGGAGGGAGAGCTAATAGCAGGGTGAAAATGAAAAAAAAAAAAAAAAAAAAGTAATAAAAAAACCTCCCACGACAAGGAGGATTAAAGCTTTGTTACGTCAGCAGCCACAGAAAATAAATTTGCGGTTATGTTGAATGTAGAGCTAAGCCATGATGTTTTTCTGTCTAATCCTAACCATGTGCTTTTGTTGACATCTCAGTGTCGGTAGCGGCATTCTGGAACGTCAGCAGCAGACGCAGGAGGACCTTGAGCGTAATATGTAGATGCTAAAGTCCACTGACAAATCAGCGATAGGTGATTGGGATGAGAACGTGTTGGTTCATTTATCCTGGTACCTGGTATCTGGTACCACAAATAGCTCAGGAGGATTCCACTAATGATTTTCAGTATTCATAAAGACTGCACTGGACCTTGCAACATGACAAACAGATAGAAAAGGGACAAAAGAGAGATCTCCTGCTGTTATATAAGGTGGAAACTTACTGTGTGGTTGCTATGGTTCCAATCATTTTTAATGAGGAACTAGTAAAAGACATGGAGGAGGACAGAAGCTCAACACATTTCTGTTTTTACTGCTTCACTCTGTCAGATGTATCAGGAAAAAAATCCCCACTCTTTCATGCTAATGCGCACATGTTGTCATGGCTGCCAAATAATCATTTCTACAGAGGACTTGGTAAACTGCCTAAACAGGTCATGATCATCAAATGGATTTAACAGTCAATCTTTTGAATTCATGCTAAAATGAGAAATAATTGCACTATTTTATGGTCCACCTTGCTGCACCACAAACAAATACAACTAAAGGGGCAAATGTTTATTTAAATATACAACATCAGTTAGATTTGAAAGCACCTTCTCCTGCTTGTTGTGCTGCATGTGCTGCTGCCATTCTGTCACAAACAGACATTTATTACAAAAGGACCAAAAACATAAAGTCTTTAAATCCAGTGACTCAGGCTTTCTTGGGAAATGAGTGCCATTATCCTCTAAATGCCCCTCATGGTCACATAGTCTTACAATAGATTCAATTGCACTCTGATCATTTCAAAGTTGCCATTACACTATTTCCATAAGTGCTATTAATTTAATTATTGCTTTTGCATACTGGTGTTGGTCATGCACTTGAGAACTGCAGCTGATTGCCTGTGATATCAGTGAAAACGGCAAAAACTGGCTGAGGGGCCGTTTCATTTCCAAAAAGCCTGAGCAGCAATGTGACAGCCACGGGCCATTTGTCCCATATCCTCCTGTAACACAAGCTGACAGGGCCACAGTGACAATGTGCTGCTTGTTTAGTCCCTTAACTAGCTTCCTGCCCCCTCTCCCTCCCTCACTGCAGAGCTGCTCCCCGGTGGCTAAGTCAGGATGACAGCGCCAGGGTGACCGGAGCTGCTTATTCACTCAACTGCGCCTCTGGTCAGGGCTGAACTTGTTCACTCCTCTCATTCTCCTCCTCCATCCCTCTTCCTTAGACCCGCACTAATTTCATTTCACACCCATCTATGTCTGGACCATTCTATCTTAATCAGCAATGCAAGGCAGACTGGCTGACAGGAAAACACACTGACATTGAACAAATATTTGAGCAAGGCTTCGCAGGACAGTGTGGCCTCCAGATGTGGTTTTTCACAATAAAGCTCAATGTCTCAATATGTCTCCATGTACAAGTTAATTGGAGCTGCAGCGGTAACAAGTTTCAATGGGACAGAGAGACAGCGTCTGACGTTTGAACAACAGAGGAGGCCTTTATGCCCGCTTACACAAAGAGACTCCGGGTACAGAGGGGGAGCAGGGTATTCCATTTTCATCTACTGAGGCATGATTGCAGTCTCTGCAGTCCACTATGACACATGGAAGTCATTCTGGAAGGAGCTATGAGCAGCACCTCAAATCAAGCAACAGCCACCACAGCTGAGGGATGAAGCCAGCGCAGAGAATCATAAAGTATAAGATGTGGAAAACTTTTAAGTGTTAGTTTATTAATATTGTGATTTACATATTTGTTGGGTTTTTATTTATTTAGCCCTTTTTTAACCCCTAGGGACTGTTTGGCACATTTTGTGTGCTTTTCATCCCTCTTTTTTGTTTTTGCAGCTGGCAAAGCCGTCCTCAATCAAATGCATGCTGAAGATACCCTAAAGCCTTAACAGGGGTGGATGCAAAGCAATAAAGGACATTGTCATCAGCATAAAAAATAAAAGGCAGAGTTTGGAATAATTTGGAATAATGGAATTCTTGTATATCGCAACAATAAAGGGCCCAGAAGTGGCACCCTAGCCTAGATTCTGTCAATTAGATGGTTTGCAAACCCAGTGTTTCCTCTACACTCATTTAGGAGTGGCGGCCCGCCACTCCTAAATCCTACCCGCCGCTCCTTCAAATGTCGTTTTTTTTTGGTTTTTTTTGTTTTTTTTAAATTGCAAATACACCACCGCCGCATCACAGCACAGTCCTGCACTGCGTTGGGTGTCACGAGTGCTGAGGCAGATAACTATCTTGCTCCGTATCTACTCTTTGGGGTAGATACCACCGCCCCCTTCCACCCCCCAACAGAACTAACTGGTGCCGACGTTAATTAGCTACTCGCATCCAGGCATCAGGTCGGAGAGTCAGAGGAGTGTCGGCTTGAAAATAGCGTGCAACTTACTGGAGAAAAGGTAGAGTTATTAGCTTAAGAAAACTTATAATAGATTTTATTAGTTAAATAAACATTCGCAAAATATTGATGGCCAGCTAAGGTTACGTAGTTACGTAGTTTAAGTTAATTGGGCCCGGTGCCGACTCAACTCAGTGTCGCTAACGTGAGTAAACTAATTGATAGCATTAAGCAATATACACGCCATGATGTAACTGCTGACTGCATTTTCAGATGAGCTTGTTCAAATATTTTTCAGGAGAGAAAGACACCTGATGAGGATGGTGCTAGTCAGGTATCATTAGCCTTTTTACTGACTCAAATTATGATGGTTAGGTAAAAAATTATTTTCACACTTGTAATCAAATGTGACGTGAGTGTAAATTATCTAACATTAATGTTTTATGTAATCGTATAAGACAAGTAACAGACAGGGAGGAGCAGTGGAACAAAGTGAAGGAGAGCAGAGTACAGGAGGGGGAGTGCCGAGTGAAGGAGCAGGAGAGCAAAGTGATGGTGCAGGAGAGAGAGATGAGAGTAGAGGAGAAAAACATAAAGGGAAACACAGGCTATCAGGCTGGGACCCTAAATGGGTTGAAAAAAAAAAAAAATTATTGTTTCTATTTGTAGGTGAAGACTGACTTGAGAAACAGGCTGCAGGGGGATCACCTTGCAGCATGTATGCTGCTGAGCATCAAGGGGCCACCTCTTGGGGAATTTCCGTACAACAGAGCCTTAGCCTGGGTGCAAACTTTGCCACTGATTACAGCCCCATCAAGAAATTATTATTTATTGTTTTTATTATTTTATTGTTGAATTTTTGTTATTATTTTTTATTTTTACATTCAGCCTTTAAAAAGCGTCATTTGTTTACGCCGCCGCGGCTCCCCGGAGAGCCTGCCCCCGCTGCTGAAAAAAATCCTAGAGGAAACACTGAAACCACTTGATTGCATGCCCAGAAAAAACAGTATTTGTTCGACACCTGATTAAAATATTGTAGTGAACACATGGTTTAGCAACCTCTTAGCTATCTGAATGCTTGTCTAAAAATGTTCCACCCTGACCTCTCAGCTCCTCTGGTGCTGGCCTGCTTAGTGTACCAAAGTTATTTCCAAAAAGTTTGGTTTCACGCACCAATGGACTGGAACAGACTGCCCATACAAATAACAGAAGCAATCTCTGTAGATAGTTTTAAGAAGCAGCTAAAGACCCATTTATTTGCCACTGCTTTCAATTATTTCCACCATCTATTTACTTTTATCATCACATATTGTGGTTGTATTTTCTCATAAACTTGTTTTATGCATTTTATGCACAGTTTTTACTTTTGCTGTTAAATATTTCTTTTATATTAATATTTATTTATTTATTTTCTACCTCTGGCATGTCTGAGACTTACTTCCAGAGTTATGTTATCCATGTGCTGTATAATGATTTTTAATTATATACTATACAATTTTTTAAATTCATTTTTACATGTATAAATATACCTGTGTATTTCTTTATATTGTAAGGTTTAATTTTTTGGCACTCTTGCATGTAAGCACTTTGAGCTGCATCTTATGTATGAATAAGATTAATAATAATAATAATAATAATAATAATAATAATAATAATAATAATAATAATAATAATAATAGTTATTATTATTATTATTATTATTATTATTATTATTATTATTTAATAATAATTATTATTATTATTATTAATAATAATAATAATAGTTATTATTATTATTATTAATAATAATAATAATAATTATTATTATTATTATTATTATTATTAATATTATTATAACAGTATCAAAGGCCATAGAGGGTTTTTTTTCTGGTTGATTCTGAATTAAACACACAGTCTCTCCTGACTGACCTAACTGGCAGTGAGTGATCCTAGATTGTTTTATTTTGTTTTGTTGTTTTATACAGTTTATGGCTTAAGCTCACCACATCCACACTGAGAGGAACATCTTTAAAAAATGTGTCTCATTTAGTTGTATGTCTTGTTGCTACTTCCTAACCAACTGCAACTGCCTAAAAACTTTTCCTGATCAAAAGCAACTCAATCTGTCATGCAAAGTCAATCACTATGTTCCACTATCTCCTTGGCCGTGTTCAGATCCATACCTGGATTTATTCACTGGACTATTACTATTACTGGATAATAATCCTTTACACTATGATTAAAATTCAGACGTTAGAGTGGCGTGTGGCTCTCTTAGCTCTCAGCTAAGCCTCAAACTCTCCCTCCTGCCCTCCCTCCTGCCCTCCCTCCTCCTCTCATGGCTTTTTAAACACACCACGCAGCATTATTTCACAACCCCTCACAGCCAATGTGTGGACTGGACTGCTAATTACAGTGGAGGGTATCTGCATATGTGAGGTCATATATTAATAAAGGTGGCTGAAATTGAAGACTCAGTGGACTTGACCACAAGCTTCACCTCTGGGCTGATGGGAGATCATAGCTATGTCTATACAATTGAAGTTTTCATGATCCTTTTTCAAATGTGCCATGTTAGATCAGCTTGAGTTTAGGTTTAGTCTGGTAGCCCAAGCCATGTGTCAAAATGTCAGACATATTTTGCCTATAAAATGTTTAAATCAGAAACTTTAAGTGCACCATTTCTTGTTCCAAAATATACAGTACATAAAACTGTTATTTTGAGCATTGACCAAATTGTACCAAAAACCAAAAGAGTATTTTTTCCACCGAGGATGTGTGAAAACCTTTTGAAGCCAAGGTCTCTGTCAGAACAAATACAGGCCGCTCCACCACCTGATGTAGATGTTATTCGGGCTGTAAACAGCCTGACAGAAGAGCTACACAAACTATTCAGGGCTGGAACACTCCTGCCATCCCCTCTGCATGATTTTTAGGTAAAATATGAATAAACAAAAAACAAAAAAAATGTTTTATTCAGTGTCTCACAAGGCTCCAAAATGTAGCAAAGTGTAATACTAAATTATTGAAGCTGGAATTGTTGGAAAAGTATAGTTAACTCATCTCATTGAGTGCCAGCCCTATTATATAGTGGAAAGTGGCTTGGGCCAGCTTTTCTGGCCATTTTGAGTCATCTTTCAAGACCCACAGAATATATGTACAAAGGCTCTAAAAACACAGAATAGCTCAAATGAAAGAAGAAAACTTGTTTGGACTTTGTTCCATTCTTGATTTATCTGAAGTTGAATAGAGGCTAGTTTCATCAAAAAGACACTTTTTTTTTTATAAAAAGCTGAGAAAAATGCATTTTTGTGAAAGGGAGTCAAGCAAAACAGTGATTTGAATGTTATAATTTTGCTTTCAATTACATAAAAGACATCTGAAAATTGTATTACAAATGTTATTTTTTTGTAAAATAATTATGCAAAGTACAGCACAATGCAACAAAACATTGCCCCAGTTCAGAGATACAAAACCCACAAAATAGAACCAGAGTCCTATTCCATTATTCCTACCTGCCGTATTCGGGCAACCAGGCCTGCTTTGAACACTCTAATTTTTTCAAAGTAAACACTTCGGACCCCACGGGACACTCAGTCAAGAGCATGGGGGGGGGGGTCTCCATTTTTTGGGGGGCATTTTATGCCGATATTGAATTGATGTAGCTTTGTTGCTGTAGTTTCGAATCACCTCCGTACACATCACTCTGCTCTCTGATCCCGGCTACTCCACTTCATGCTTTGATCTACCGTCTTTTGTACTATAACTATGAATCCAAGCAGCCCCTAAATTACACACAGGGAGCGTGAGAGCGCCCCCTTGTGTCAGCCGCCGAAAACACACTTTGACATCGCGTTGGCTTTTAAATATACGTATATATATGTCAATGGCACTCAATGATTTAATAAAAAGTCATTTAGAAAAACAAAGTATAATTTTGGTATCTGTATGGAAGCTCCGGCATTGTGTAGCTAGTAGCTCTGTCGTAATAATACTATATGGACTCATCGTAGGATATATAAAAATAAAGTCTATCATTTTCTAACCTCATTATTGTAGTTTACATGCCTGTTTGTTTAGATGAGGATGTAATCAGCATGTTAACCAGTCGCGTTGTTTCTGAGCACCCGTCTCAGTCTGCCTGTTATCTGTGGGAGGCAGTGCTTAGACACACAGAGCAGACAGCATGCAACAATCAGTATGTTTACATGCACAGTTAAGTGCAGCTACAGTTACAGCTCGATTAGGTCTTTTAATTGGACTTCCGTCCTTGTCCTAGTGTACAAGCCCCGGGGGAGAATTCATTTATTGACAGAGGTATGTCCGACTGAACCACAGCAGGTGGAGATATGCCCCCTTTCAGCTAGTGATATAGCTATAAATCTATATTATTTATACAGTCTATGATATAGACTGAATTACAGTCATAATTGTATATTTACAATAACTTCAGTGTAGAAACCGCCATGTCAAATAAATCAATATTGGTTTAAGTGTATGTTATATTTAGAATATTTTCACTGCTTTACCTTAATAATAATAACAATAATAAAAATAATAGTAAAAACAATAATAACTTTTATGTATATAACACTTTAAAAACAGTTACCAAAGTGCTTTGACAAACAAAGCAAAGCAGAAAAAGGATACATAGACAGCGATACAACAATGGAAAGCAAATCAGTCCTATTAAACACGAGCGAGACCAAACTAGGGTAGACTTAGTATAAAATTAAGACCAGAGGACAAATAATGCAAGATGCAGGGTGCATGATGTCAATATAAAATAATACGAAGAACAGACCAAAAAGAACAACAATAGAAACAATAAAAGCTATCAAACCAAAAATAAAAAGTAAAATTGATAAAACATGAATTAAAAAGATAAAAGAAAAAAAAAGAAATAAAAAGACGACATCACATAAAAGCAAGTCTATAAAAATGGGTTTTATGATTTAAAAGCTGTAAGACAGCCTGTATCAATGGGAATTTGAAGACATTACATCAAAAACACCAGACTCCATTGAGAAAAGCAGTCATTTTACTTCATAAAACGGCAGACTTATGCACATAATCTAAGGACTGAGGGTGATATCCCTCTTTATATACAAAGAGGGAAATTTGCCCCCCCCCCCCCCAAAACTGCCTGCAAATATTGCAAGAGGGTGTTGATCTTCACAAATAGTACAACTAGGATGATCATCATACCTTTCCACAGCAGCCACCGCTGCCCCAAGTGAAATTTCTTTTGTTTTTTTCGTATTTAAAGAAAAATCGTGACAAAATCGTATTGCGAGCTCAGTATCATGAGTCTTATTGAATCGTGAGTAGAGTGAATTGTTACATCCCTAATTATTATGCTATATTATCATTATATAAGTGGCTTTAAATGATATTGACAATAATATTGTTTACGGCGATACTTTCTGGGAAAGTGCATCGTCCAACAAAATTTGTTGACAAGCCCAACGGCTGGTGGTTTTAAAATCATTTAAATAGAAACTTAGCCCTGCTCCTGTATTCTACTCGTTCTGTAATTTGACCACAATCAGTGATCATTACAGAAGAAATCATGTTGACAGCATAAAATCGTGGATTTGACTCCCCCAGTTTTCTGGGTTCTTTCGGGGGCTGAAAATAAAGAGTCAAATTATCAGTCAGTCAGAGACCTGTCAACCAACTGAGATTCCTTCATGTCGAGCAGTACTTGCTATTGTCGCCTAGATGGCTAAGTGCATTTTTTTAACCAAAAGAATGACCTTTCTCTTAATCTAAACCTTATTTTTCCAGCAGTGATTTGTAACAGTTTTGTAAGGCACAAACAAATAATGCCATCTTGTCTAAGAGGTATCAGATCAGGGCAGTTACAATTTTGTCATTTAGCTAAACAGATTTGTTGCATTATCACAAGTGATGATTCAATATTTTCCATTTTTCAAACTTATTTTAGTCACCACAAAAAAGAGAGCAACTCCAAACATGACCAGTGAAACAACAGAATGCTTTGACTTTTGACACAATGATAAACCTGCAGGGCCTGTGCAGCAAACAGGAGGCCTGAACTCATGATCTACTTCCTCTTCATCATGTGTCAGCCTTCACAAAGCATAAAGTGTTCCCAAATCCACCAGCAGCAGATAAACAACAAGACACCTCAGACTTTCTCTGTAATCAAGTGACTGATATGATCATCAGGCCTCACAGTGTTTTCCTCAGGACGGGGATATTATCTGCTGTGAGAACTGCCTGTTTATTAAGAAATACTCTTTTGTAAACACTTTCAAATCAATTCAGCAAGCTCATTATGGAGACCACTGTCCCAATTTAATTAAGTCTCTTTCTTTATGAGCATTCTGGAGCATCCAGTCAATCCATTAGCTGACAGTTATTATATCTCCACTTCACACAGAGATTTGTTGAATTGTATTAGATGAGAACATTTCAGTGTGCTGTGAGTCAGTCTTGAATTCCTCTGCCCTACAGTTTCTCTCGTCCTGCCTGCCTGTCACTGTAGCCTGTGATTTCCTTCATGCTGCCTGATGACCCTAAACACTTAAACACTGACATCACCACATAACCTGTCAAACAGCTGCCTTCAATTCCACTGTTAGTATCTCTGCCTCCTCCACCGAAGACTTCTTCTGTCTGCTGGTTTCATGTTGGCCTCTGATTATGAAAGATGAACTGCAAAAGCCGATGTTTATTACCGACTGCGGAAACAATTTATGTACAAACATCAGACGTGTTTGTACTGACCAGGCTCGGGCGCTATCACACTATAATAGTATACCAGGTATTTAGAAATCTCAAAGGTATGTTTTTCAATTTTGCCACAAATACAGGCACTTCCCTTTCTGTAGTGCACAGCATGCACCACCAGAGCCCAGTCTCTGGTCTCTACTGGTGGAACAGGCAGCTGAGCTGAAAGACAAAGTGGCACCTAGTGGTGGAGGGACTGTAAACAGCCGGTGGCCAGCAGCCAGAGAGAGACTGTGGGGAATAACAGTATGTTTTTTTACATCTAACTTGATGAATTAAGGATTTATGTGGACCAAACCAGAGCGGATGATTGTTGGAATGATGGACTTACTAACTTGATTTCTAACAAGAGTAAGCAAGACAGTTTGAGTGAGTTTTATTTTGTTTCTGTTGAATTTGAAAGAGTGAATGAGTGTTTTTTATTTTTTATCTTATATTTGTCTTATATTTCACTACAAAAGCGGAAAGAAAGTGTCAGCCTGCTTGAGAGTGATCAGTAGGTGAGGAGCTCAAAGTTTATACTAAATGATCTTCTCAAATAACAACATAGGATACTTGCTGTTGGCTATATTGCATGTCATTTCCAGTAAATAATAAAATATATGATGTGTATTTTCTTTGCATATTTAATGACTTCAGCATGAACAGAAAGCTCCAATGTTACGTGATGTGACTTGGTCAAACATCATAAACTCATTGCTATTTGGTAACAGTGCCTTTATGTTTCCTTGGAAGCAGCGGCTGAGTCAAATACAACACCTGTTGATACATTTCAGTATACTTTTCTGGTCTGGGGTTTGTCTAGATATCAAACCAGTTTAAAAATGGTTACCCTCGCTAAAAAACTAACATTAACAAATCAAGAAATTGAGAAACAGGGCCACAGGGGCTCATTGTATGCTGTCATTAGCAGTGTCTTTAAAGCTTGTGACAGAGCGTTGAGATGGATTTTCCTCTCAGTGGCTGGCTGCTGCAGGCTGAAGCTTCCTGCCAAACTCTGCCGTGCAGATGCACATCCATATGTATGCCACTTTGAGTTTTGGAAAGAAAATAGCTTACTGGGAACAGTGGGAGCCAATGTGCTGGAACACACTTCAATCTTATCTTTTTTGGTCCTTGCTGTGCTGGGTTAATAAACTCTATGGACACCCCTGTTGTCTTCCCCACCCCTCACATGCTGCATGATGGGGGGGGATTAGGCATTAGTTGATGTGTTTGTTTGTGGTCTCTAACATGCCAATATCATCACTACTAACATAAATGCATTGCTGTATACACTGTAAATACCGTCATAATCACCTACCTCATGTATAGAAAGCAACCTGTTACACTAATCATCCAATATTTATTCCAGCACCATTCACAGTGTGTCATTAAAGCTGATTCTGATTCTGTCTCTGTCCTGTTACTCAATTTGTCGGGAAGCTGCTGAAGCACTTATTTGAACACCAGGGGAATAGTGCATCTTTCAATTTGCAAGAATGAAGTACACTGGAGGAGAGGATTATTTATTACCGCCGCTGAGAGGGGCATGTATTCAGCTCAGGTTGTGTCAGTTTGTCAGTAGGATTACAGTGAAACTACAGGCCCAGTTTTGATGAAACTTGGTGAAGCATGTGGTACAGCATGCAGCATTACTCATACTTTCACGTGCACACTGGGTAGTGCAAAGTGCACAGCTGTAGCAGGAGGGACATGAATATTAGTAGCTTGCTGCTACATTAATGTTGTGAATGGCTTATACTACACCTTCATTACTGAGAGATGGGACATTTGGCCATGCAGAGGTCTACGCTCTCGGCCTGCCCTTCTAGTTTACCTCTTGTTACTGAGAGCAGTACTGCAGGTTGGACTGTGCTTGTTCAATTCTGCAGACCATCAGGTTCTATCTGTAGCAGTGGAAAACCCACCCAAACTCTGTAGCAAGTCCCGTCAAAAATAATAATCCGATGTTGAAATCCAAGTTGAAATCAGCAGGATAAGACCTAGTTAGCTAAATAATCATGGTTCCATAAGGTTTCATTGTGATGTGTTCAAGGTCGGCTCAGTAAAATGACTATTAGGCAAAGGTTAATAAAATGTTATCATGATGTGTTCAATTGTAACATCAATAAAATCAGACTTTTTTTCAGATTTTAAACTTGAATAACACAGTTGTTTGAGTGAAAAAACTTGTTTTCTCAGCAATATAAAATGAATAGTAGTGATTAATTTTTTTTTTGATTTTCAGAGTAAATGGTTCAATTAAAATATAATAATATATTAAGAAATAAAAAAGTCGCCTCGTCTGTCCACCAAATAATAGAAAATGATCGGTAGCGGTACTGATAAAGACTTGAAGAACTGATGGATTGTATGCTAAAATTAATGATCCCCATCCTTTCTGTAGGGTTATTCATTGCAACACACTACCGCAGCGCAGAGTGTACTTGGGGCAGAGACGGAGCGGTAGAACTTCACGCACATTGACAGTGAAACTTAACATTTCATTCTGCTGGATCTAAAAGTTTGCTTTCAATCACTAACAGCTGCTACTCTCCTCCATCCATCTGCTCAGATCAACTGTGCACTGGTTGACAGATCAATTATCCACCCCGCGAGTGACAAACTGCTGCTGAGGAAAAAGAACCCATGGAGAAACGCTGCCTGGACATGTGCCATGTGTAAATAAGTCAGGATGGGATCACTCTAAAAGCAGGACTGTTACATCACATACAGCAGTGTTGTGCAGAATGTTCTTGTCTCTCTCGAAAGAACACCCTCAGTGTTACACTTCCATGTAAACTGACTGGCCTGGCCTTAAACCACAGACATTTAATCTGCCAGTCTGTGCTGAGAAAGCTGACAAGCTACATCCAACAAGACAACAGAGTTTCCTCCCAAACCAACACAATGTGTCTTTTCACGTCTGCCTCAGAAGCAGCCCGTCCTCAGCTGGGAACGCAGCTGGTTACACCGAATATTCAGTGACTATCAAGATGCCAATCGTGAGTATCACTCATTTACATGTGGCTTCTGAAAGCAAATCCTCAGAGCGCTGAGGGCTCCTCTGAGCCAAGGGGCCTGCACAGGAACAAGGACACGTCAAGTGTTATAAAAAGGCTTATAATAACACTGGGGAAAATAGTGAGATCCATGTTGACAAGGAAGTTGGAACAAAACCGTACAAAATAAACTTTACTTCACTGTCTGGCTAAATTCAGTCTGTGCATAAGCAGATATAATGAGAAGAAGAGTTGAGCTGACAGAAGGTTTGTGAGATGTGTAAACTGTGGTTAGAATGAGTGTGTGTCTAAGACCTGATGATCATGTGTGTCAGCTGCCGCAGGGTGTGAACTGTGCTCAGCAGGTTGATCGTGTGTGTGCAGAGCTGGACAGGAAATCTGTCATACCGGACCATTCTGCAACCACACTTCATCAACTTTGGGAAGTAACATTTACTCGAGTAGTGTTCTTCAGTTCACATTTATGGCACTAAAATTTACTTGAGTATTATATTCCCCTTACTTGTACTTAATACATGTCAGAGGCAGTGGTGGCCTTTAACACATTTTGGGGGGATAAAAAATACACATTTGAATTTTAGCATTTGATTAGCATTAATATTATTACTGTTTGATTTAGTTTCTAATTCCAAAATGCATTGCAACAGCCCTAAAACCAGAGAGCAAACTCATCGGGGGAGAGGATACAAAGATGCAAATTGTGGCTTTCTGGTTGATTTCAGCATGAGAGTGAAGGAAAAATCCCTCCCTTGATTAATGTAATCTTACTGCTACAAAATTAATGTACTTTATGCTCTTGACAGCTACTGCTGTTTGGTCAGTTAAGAGACATGGCTGAGATATTATGTTTATAAATTAATTTTACAGTCACTACAATTAAAAGCCTCGTGTCTGCGTGGGTTCTCTCCGGGGTCTCCGGCTTCCTCCCACATTCCAAAGACATGCAGGTCAGGTTTATTGGTGACTCTAAATTGCCCTTAGGTGTGACTGTGTGCGTGAAAAGTTGTCTGTCTATAAGTGTCAGCCCTGTGATAGCCTGGCGACCTGTCCAGGGTTTACCCCACCTTCCGCCCGATGACAGCTTGGATTGGCTACAGCCCCCCCGCGACCCTTGCGAGGACAAGCGGTTACAGAAAATGAATGAACACCCCCACTACTAAATTCATTTAAAACAGCTTTTTACACTCCTTGACTTGTTTTAGAGGTGGAGATCAGGAGAAAACTACTGTTGAATGTGTGTGTGTGTGTGTGTGTGTGTGTGTGTGTGTGTGTGTGTG